>NC_068363.1:21591645-21769888 GCF_020536995.1 Dreissena polymorpha
ATTTTGCCCATGTTTGCATGTTCTAACCAAGTTTTATTATTATGTCTCAATTACTTTTCGAACAATGTGGAGTTTTACTACTTTTTAGTGTACTTTTATTGTCACCTGACATAAAAAGTCGTTATTACGAAATAAAGATAATAAAGCCACCGACTTACAACGGTCATATCAAAGCATTCGTGTAGTGTGTACATGTATAATGTTTTACAAACAATAATAAATGATAATATGTGGGAGTCTGATGGCGTTGGTGACCGAAAAAAATAAAGCAATTTATTGTTATTACAGCCGACCGCAATACTTTAAAACGTTGTACTTGTTGCCAAGTCGCGATTGTGAAATGTTTTTAAATACTTTACGCACGATTTCGCTCCTCATCGGAGCTTATTTGCTCGAACAGTAAAGAAATCTTGGCAGTAACACGTATATCAATATTATTCCCATAACGAACCAAAAGGCCGAATACCTCACACACGTTATTTAATTCATATACTATTATATTGGTTTCATTAAAATTGTTAAATAATTATTTTCGTTATCATTGGATTCCTTGGAAACTACCCACGCGGAAAGCATATTTCACACTCGTGACTTCTAAGACCTGTTATTGTGGTCGGTACCTTAAAAACTTGTCATGGCGGAAGTAAACACATGCTTGAAATCAAAGCTCTCATTTAGCTCACTATATTAATAGTTTACATCGTTCTACAGTCTCTTTAAACACTGTAAACTAAATATCTCGGCTTTGTAGCTTGATATTAACATGACGAACAACCCACTCATTACATTACAGTATCAAAAGTGTACTACAACTTATACGCATGACAAATTGCAATATGTACTCAACCCTTGCACATACAATTGGTCGTGTATTCACTGCACATGACGCCGCACGGTCGCCGTGTAACAAACGCATTTGTCTTGCAGCAAACTATGATTTTGTTTTTCTTATTAATATCTGGTACGAGAACGTTTTCATATAAAATAGAGAATATTCGTCCGATTCGGTCGATTATCGATTTTAATTCAAGAGTGAGCATGGAAAATAATATTTTCACGGGTGAAAATAATATATTTTTTATTATCAAGAGTGAATTAAAATCGATATTAGATCGAAACCAACCAATTTTCGTTTTAATTTTCGAATATTTTCACAGTTCATATACATTGTTAAAGAGTTTAACTTAAGAATTTGGCCGATATAATGACGTTATTTCGTAAAAAATGACGTTCATTTCACAGTAAACGATAATTTTCACTGTTAATTTTCACTGTTTGAAACAGTGAAATTATCAGTTTTAATTTACTGACATTTCTCTATAAACCACCGGTAAGCTTAAAATAAAACTTGGTAACTTTTTATAAAACTTGATATTCTGAAGAAATAAGAGTGCTATGCGCGATCCTTTTTTCACTGAATGTCAATGGACTCGTCACTGTTACTAAAAAGAAAACTTATTTAAATATTGTTATTACTCAAAAAGATCATCTAGGATATGACTTTGAAATTCGGCATACATTTAGTTGTATAGGTTAGCCATATATCGGTGTGTCAGTTCATTCCTCTGCTCATCTGTGCATCTGTCTGCCTATCAATAAAACTGAAATAACTTGAGGATACAACTGGATCCTACGATTTTCGATAATTAACTGAGTACACATTGTATTGTATACTTATAAAGGGTAATGTGATGTATTTATTTGACTAGAGGTTAAATGTCAGTCTGCTTGTAATTCCTCGCAAAATGAAATGATTACGATGTTTGAAATGCATATTGAAAGTGAATAACGGTTCAATTATACAGCATTACCCGTAATGCCTGCGAATGTAAAATGGCAGGTAGACGAACTACTTTTGTCTACTGAGTAGTAATACATCGTCTTGTTCATGTGCAATTCGTCACATATGAATGAATGAAATACAAATACATGCAAAAATATTATAAAAATATTATATTGCGCTTCACAAACACTGCACATTGGTTATCCGTGAAAAAGATTGAACAAATGAGTTTTATGTCTTGATCTAAAACAGCCCTCATTGTCAATGATTTTTAAGTGGCTTGGTAGATTGTTCCACCACTTCGGGCCAACAACAGCTGAAGATCTATCCGCCATCTTAGTTCGCCTCCTGGGAATGACAAGATTACAGTCACTTTGTGATCGAAGTCTATACCGACTGCTTGCTTGGACAAACATTTCTTGCAAGTAAGCAGGAGCATAACCATGGACAAAAAGAAAGACCATAACCAGGACTTTTTACATGATTCTAGCTTTTACTGGTAGGCAGTGGAGTTGTTTCAAGAGTTCAGTACTTGGTTGATCAAATGACGCATTCAGGACCACCCTTGTGTCATGATTTTGAGTCCCTTGAAGCTTTTGAATTTGGTAAGCTGGTAGATCGGTGAATAAACCATTGCAAAAGTCAATATGGGAGTGTACAAGACCATGCACTGACACCTCCGCTGACTTCTGTGTCAAATGCCTGCGTATAGCTTTTAAATTACGCAGGCATTATGAATGGGAATATTACCCATGGAAGAAGAAGCAACCACCTGTACTCCACCTATTATGGATAGGACAACACCTGAATGAAAGAGTATCACCCGGGCCCGGGGGATTTGGACAAGTACAGCAATCAACAAAGTCTGGTGAGTCATAACGTAGATTTAGATAAACAGTGACTTTTCATTACTTGAAAATTACATGTGATAATTATCAAACTTGGTAAACAACTGCATGGTGACTGTTTAAAATAGTATACTACCGTTCCGAATATGCATTTTATAAAACTATTTCAAAATACTCATTTATGCACAAAAAGTGCTATATAAAAGCTACAACATCTTTCAAAGGCACCGGTTTTAAAGAGGCCGTTTTGACTTTATGAGCACAAAACTTAACAAAATGGCGCTGGCCGATGTTTGTGGATTTCGTGATCACTCGTTTCAGTCTAGTCTTTTCGCAGGGCGACACATTGCCGGGCCTAACGAACTATTCAGAGATGTAGAAGTAGCATCAACTCAGTTTTCTATGCCGTATAACTTTGATGTAAGCGTACACTTTTTGACGGTTTCACTTTCAAAAAAATGCAAATCACACCGTAAAATAGTGGGTGGGGTAATGATACCGGTGTTGGTGATCGTTAGTATTTAGTTGCAATGTATTAACAATACAAGAACTTGGTGATAAATTAATAATAATAAAATCATATGAATTCGATTACGTACACTAACAAATATATCAATTAGAATTAATTTTTTGTTTAAATAATAAAAGGATGGAAATTATATTTAAAATTAAATGTATCTTAGACTAAGAGACATTGGCGAGATTGCACTTTACCAGAACGCAGTTGTTTACCACTATCTACAGATCGGGAGTTTGGGGCGGTAGCCCCCGATAGAAAAAAAATATATAGGATAAAAAGGATTATCAGATGTTGATGGTTAGGGTACGCTTTACCGTTCCTTTCGACATACCGGTAAAGTGCAATTGCTTCAGGACATTAATTTGACCTATTTGGCATTAAAAGCACATGCCATCGACCCTGAGCTATCAAAGTCTAAGAAAAGGCTCAGGTAAACTGTCTATTCAAAAGGATGGGACCAGGGTCTTCCCCAGGCCATTTAAGCGCCCCTTGCCGGGGCGCTTGAATTTCAAAATCAGAGTCCCCGGGGCGCTTTAAATTTTCCGATCAGTGTATTCTTCAGTAAAATAAAGTGGAGATTGTCCAAAAAAATCAAGGTTTCCCTATCAGTGTATCAATATTCCCTGTTTTAAAAGAGCACTCGGTACCTACTTTCACAAGTAATCGCCATAAACACCACATGGGGTAATGGATAATCCACTGATAAGAGAATAGCATGACGCGCGTATCGATTATTCTAGCCACATTACACGGTCATTTAAATGCTGACAAGGATGTATCTGGTAACTTTCCAGTCGTCAAACTGTGAAGTTCATCGTCCAATCGGTAACACGAATGCTTATGAGGGCGGGGTTAACTATCGACCATTATTTTTGATTGACGTCGGGCATGAAGTAAGAGTTTATCGCAGCTTGATTAGAAAGAAGTTGTACCATTTGAGTAATATAAACCGGTAATTAGTACAGTACAGAACATTAAAGACGGTTTCGGGCATCATCATCACACCTTTTTACTGTAAACAAGTGTTACCTATGACTCAAAATTAATACGAGAAATTAATTGCAAGTGGTAAACAATTAATTATTATAGCGAGTAAGTTGTGCAAATGACTCCCGGTTACAATTATGTGATAACAATTTATTTAATTCCAGTACATGTATATTTCAACATGTCCATATATAGAACTGATTAACCTCGTTTTTCTGACATTTATTCGACACGTAATGCGCTTTAACAAATTTTCGTTGAATAAATTACGCACACTTGTAAATGTTTCGTCCGATAATCGATAGTTAGAAGACTGATGATGGCAACCGGCCGTGATCCTCGTGGACAACGTGAATTTCATGCATAATTCCGTCAAAACATTTATTCGACTCGTAAAGTGTTTAAACAAATTATCGTTGAATTTATAACGCAACGGTTAATATTTGTTGAAATCTCAAATGGGAATAATTAAATTTGTAATCCGAAACCCATTCCCGTAAGTCGATGTTAACGCGTTTTTAATCCGAAACACACTTCCGAATGTAAATGTTACCGCAACGTTAAATATTTTTGCTTCAAATTAGCAGTGCAAATTTTATTTTGTGTTGAATCTTTTTCTCAATTAAAAAGAGCGCGAAAATTATGCAGCATGTACAACGTCGCGTCTATTGCATACAAATGGCGTGTATTGAGCGTTTTAACAAGCACACAACAGGTCAGGGGATTGACGCATATTCAGGCGCAAGATTTCATTAAATCTATAAATAGTCACTTAAAAAATGGCAAGGTTTGTGTTAAAGAAATAACTGAAAGCTTTAATCGTAAATATTTACCAGAAAGAGATTGATAAAAACGGAATAAACGGGATTATCGGATAATAAATAGAAACTTGAAAAATAGTAAGTATACAGTAATAGAGTCGGGTTGAAACGGATGTATTGGGGAATCGTTCGAGTCGGGATTTTACTATCTGTGCGGAAAAGTTTTTAAACAATTAAAAAAAAAAAATTTTTTAAATGACTGGGGGAATTTTTTGAAGAGTCATAGCGCACCAAATGACGTCTTTTGACGCTGTTTTTCTTTGATTTATAACATACCACAGAACGTGAACTGACACGTAAAATTTAAAAAAAAATCAACGTATGGAGGGGACACCCCTCCAGAACCCATCCCCGATCGGCCCCGGGGCGCCTGAAAAAAATCCTGGGGAAGGCACTGGATGGGACCAATGCCATGCATTCCAATTTCAGCTGGACAGTCCCACTTTTGAGCTGTTTGTCCCACTAGAAGACAATATGTCATGATATTGATGTGAAAATACTGAGCTCAGGCCGGGGATTGAACCCACGACCTCCAGAGTGGTAGTCCGACACTTAAACCACGTCGCTAAAGAGCTAGCCCAACATCATGGCTGTTGGAAGTGACATTACTTTTACTACACTCCTCCCCCTTTTAATGTTTCATGCCCAGACACGCCCGCTACAGCATGTCTTGCTTCCGTATGGCCCTACCAGAAACCAAAACAGCTCAGACCGACTCCCGCATTCACAGTACCTTTTTACCTCGTCGCCATTAATGTGAAAATACTGAGCTCGGGCCGGATTGAACCCACGACCTCCAGAGTGGTAGTCTGACACTTTAACCACGTCGCTCAAGAGCTAGCCCAACAGCAAGGCTGTTGGAAGTTACCTTACTTTTACTACAATATTAACAAAAAAAACGTTGGCTATTGTTAACTTAAAAATAAACCATGCAAGCTCTGTTTTGTTCAAACTTACATTAACAGACTTGCCATAGCTGACCTCTTTATTGGCCACAATAATTAACAATTATGGATGTACCAGTGTTGTTGTTAACACCTTATCTGTGATTTATTAGCAAATTAGGGATTTGATCATGAATTAAAATGAGTTTATGACAATTAATTGCTATCAAAATATTTATTTGTATGGCATAAAAGCTAATTGCATTCATGTTTTATCAAGCACAAAGGTACTCTTATACTACTCGAGGTATAAACACCTTAACATGTATGCATCCACAAACAAAAGTCTGTTAGATCCCTAAAATTCCATTCTCGGATCAGTGTTTTTTTTCATTCAAAATTGGGTCAGGTAATCGTTCATCTCCCATCCATATAAGTTCAACCTTAGTAAATATAATACTGGACACACTTGTATCCTCAATTTTGAAGCATATTTTAGCAAAACAACAACAACACTAATTTCCCAATGTTAGTCAAAACGCCGCGAATTTTCCCAATCAAAAGGGACCCGGCCCCATTCCCAAAACAGTGAAAAATACACTGCGGATACTTATTCAACAGTTTTGTATGAAAAAGCTTCATTCAGCAATTTTTTAGCCCTATAGGGAAAAGTACCAGTACCAGCTATATTGGGGAAAATGTGTGATTAAAAAAAAGAAATTTGTACAATTTGCGGCGTGAAGTGTGCAGATTGGGAAAATAGTGTGTTTTTTGCTCCTAAATACTTTAAAATTGATAACTAAGAATTGTCAAGTTGTCAATATTATATTTACTTAGGTTCAAGTCATAGAGCTGCATAGGGAACTAACTAAAAAAAAACTATTATTAAGTTTTATGTTTTAAATTATTTGTTTAAACCTTCAGTTGGGATTTTTTTTTTACAGCAATTGGCAATTTGTAGTTTTTGCTATTTGGGAAAGTGTCATCTCCCGATACTTTATAAAGAAAGAAAAAAATCGCTGTCATTGAAATGTAACAGTAAGTTTGTGTTTTCAGCCTGTAGAGAATCTCCAGCAGTTTCAAGACAAAGACAGTAAAGTGAAGATCCACTTTGACCATGGTACCACCACCCTGGCCTTCAAGTTTCAGCATGGAGTTGTGGTGGCTGTAGATTCTAGGGCTACTGCAGGACCTTATATCGGTATGAGGAATCCACTTTTTTATGCAATTATTTTTGCATTTTTTTCACTTTTGAGTCCTTCATTTTATCTGCCTTCAGTGTTCTACATTAAAAAAATTTAGTAACCAGTTATATTAATCAATGTGGTCGTTATTAACAACTGGTCGCTATTCACAGGCGGTCGCTATTCACAGGCGGTCGCTCGGGCAGGTTGGACTGTATTTATATGTTACTATATTTATTCTATAATTTTCATACTCTTCTGGTTTCCAGCTTCTCAGACTGTACAAAATTATAGAGATCAACCCCTATCTACTGGGAACCTGGCTATATTTATTGTCCCCTACCGGTTTCACGGGAGGGGACTTATGGTTTGCACTCTGTGCATCTGTCTGTGAGTCTGTCTGTCACACTTTTCTGGATCCTGTGATAACTTTAAAAGTTCTTCATATTTTTTCATGAAACTTGAAACATGGATAGATGGCAATATGGACAATATGCACTTCATTTTGTTCCTACATAAAAAAATCTGGTTGCAACAAATAGACTAGAAATACTGCTGAAAATTATGGTTTTCTGGATCCTGCGATAACTTTAAAAGTTCTTCATACTTTTTCATGAAACTTGAAACGTGAATAAATGGCAATATGGACATTATGCACATCATTTCATTGTGTTCCTACGTCAAAAAATATGGTTGCTATGGCAACAAAATTTATATTTTAAAAAAAATCTGAAAATGGTGGAATTTCTGAAAATGATGGAGCCGGTAGGGGACATATATTGTTTGGCAACAGTCTTGTTCTATTATTTTTATTATTTGGTTTTCAGCCTCTCAGACTGTGAAGAAAGTAATAGAAATCAATCCGTATCTGCTGGGAACCATGGCAGGTGGTGCTGCAGACTGCTCCTACTGGGAAAGAGTTCTTGCTAAACAGTGCAGGTAAAGTAGTTCTTGCTAAACAGTGCAGGTAAAGTAGTTCTTGCTAAACAGTGCAGGTAAAGTAGTTCTTGCTAAACAGTGCAGGTACAGTACAGGCAACGTGTACTTTGACAAACGCCACTCGTTGCAGTGTTCATTTTACGGTGTTCGCTTACCAAACGACCCCCGCGATGGGTGTTCAAATAAAATATTTGCGGGGGCCGTTTTCCATAAGGTGGACACCGCGAATCACCGCGGACCCATAATATCTACCGCAGTGTTCATCGTGTTCGCTAGAAATAAATTATTGAACATTAACATAGGTCGGTACCAATTTGCAGAAAGAATCTACCGTGCGTTTGAATGTTATAGGTGTCGTTTGGTGTCTAAAAAATTAACGAAATTACGAACAATCACAATGGATTACCGCATACATGCAAAAATTCCCGTCTCTGTCCATTACCCGATAATCCCGAGATTTCCGATTTCATGCAAATTCTGGTCAATGTTGACGATAAAAGTGTGATAGAAATGCAAAAATCACAAACGTTCGCCATATCTCTAAACTATCAAATGAATTGCTGCATATGTTTCTATTTAAAGATTTGATGAAATAAGCGCCCAATCAGAACAGGTTATTTTAACATTCGTAAATCACCTGACGCCAAGTGTGCGCGTTCTGTAGAGTTCATGTTCTGTTACAAATTGTAGCCACAAATAAATACATGTATATATGCCCATGATATTTTCATTTTCTTTGTTCTAAACCATAAAAAGCGCGCAAAAATTGGCGTGGGTGTATTTATTTTTGACACAAAATCTTCGTAGCGCTGACAACATTGGGATCTTTTAATTTCAATTTAAAGTTTCGTAGTAAATTTCTTCTCAAGTACCAGAGTAGCTCGCGAATGATTTGGAATTGACATTTCATCTGAATAAAATAAAAATCAAACACGCTGTAACACGCTATATATAGATTTCATGCAACATGCACAAGTCATTTTCTGGAAATCGGGAAAAATGAAACCCAATTTTGTGAAAACAAAAAGGGCAATTGCATTGATTAATACCATAAAAGTTAATGGTATTGATCATCTCAACACTTAGTTTTAGTTTCCGACTTAACGTACTGCCCGAGTTTAAGTACACATAAAAAATGTGCACATAATATCTACATGTACATGAAGTATATGATTTTATTTTGTACATGTACATTTAAAACGTGTGAATGACCCTCGCAGAAAGGTGTTTACGGTGGCTGCGCAGCATCGCGGTGATCACGGGTGTTCCTGTTAAGGAAAGCGTGCAATCGCCGCAATTTCGGGTGTTCGCCGAACACCGCGGTCAGTAGCGTGTCCGCCCCCCGCGAAATGTCACCCATCGGGAAAATTGAACACCGCGGACACGTGTTTTTGTCAAAGTACACATTGCCTGTACTGTAAAGTACTCTCGCTCTTGGTAGACTGGGCCGGGAGAGAGTTCTTGCTAAACAGTGCAGGTAAAGTACTCTCACTCTGGGTAGACTGGGCCGGGAGAGAGTTCTAGCTAAACAGTGCAGGTAAAGTACTCTCACTCTGGGTAGACTGGGCCGGGAGAGAGTTCTAGCTAAACAGTGCAGGTAAAGGACTCTCACTCTGAGTAGACTGGGCCGGGAGAGAGTTCTAGCTAAACAGTGCAGGTAAAGATCTCTCACTCTGAGTAGACTGGGCCGGGAGAGAGTTCTAGCTAAACAGTGCAGGTAAAGTAGTTCTTGCTAAACAGTGCAGGTAAAGTACTCTCACTCTGGGTAGATTGGGCCGGGAGAGAGTTCTAGCTAAACAGTGCAGGTAAAGGACTCTCACTCTGAGTAGACTGGGCCGGGAGAGAGTTCTTGCTAAACAGTGCAGGTAAAGTACTCTCACTCTTGGTAGACTGGGCCGGGAGAGAGTTCTAGCTAAACAGTGCAGGTAAAGGACTCTCACTCTGAGTAGACTGGGCCGGGAGAGAGTTCTTGCTAAACAGTGCAGGTAAAGTACTCTCACTCTTGGTAGACTGGGCCAAGAGAGAGTTCTTGCTAAACAGTGCAGGTAAAGTACTCTCACTCTTGGTAGACTGGGCCGGGAGAGAGTTCTAGCTAAACAGTGCAGGTAAAGGACTCTCACTCTGGGTAGACTGGGCCGGGAGAGAGTTCTAGCTAAACAGTGCAGGTAAAGGACTCTCACTCTGGGTAGACTGGGCCGGGAGAGAGTTCTAGCTAAACAGTGCAGGTAAAGTACTCTAGCTCTGGGTAGACTGGGCCTGGAGAGAGTTCTAGCTAAACAGTGCAGGTAAAGTACTCTCACTCTGGGTAGACTGGGCCGGGAGAGAGTTCTTGCTAAACAGTGCAGGTAAAGTACTCTCGCTCTGGGTAGACTGGGCCGGGAGAGAGTTCTAGCTAAACAGTGCAGGTAAAGTACTCTCACTCTCAGTAGACTGGGCCGGGAGAGAGTTCTAGCTAAGCAGTGCAGGTAAAGGACTCTCACTCTGGGTAGACTGGGCCGGGAGAGAGTTCTAGCTAAACAGTGCAGGTAAAGATCTCTCACTCTGGGTAGACTGGGCCGGGAGAGAGTTCTAGCTAAACAGTGCAGGTAAAGTACTCTCACTCTGAGTAGACTGGGCCGGGAGAGAGTTCTAGCTAAACAGTGCAGGTAAAGTACTCTCGCTCTGGGTAGACTGGGCCGGGAGAGAGTTCTAGCTAAACAGTGCAGGTAAAGTACTCTCGCTCTGGGTAGACATTGCTGGGAGAGATTTAGCTAAACAGTGCAGGTAAAGATCTCTCACTCTGGGTAGACTGGGCCGGGAGAGAGTTCTAGCTAAACAGTGCAGGTAAAGATCTTTCGCTCTGGGTAGACTGGGCCGGGAGAGAGTTCTAGCTAAACAGTGCAGGTAAAGGACTCTCGCTTTGGGTAGACTGGGCCGGGAGAGAGTTCTAGCTAAACAGTGCAGGTAAAGGACTCTCGCTTTGGGTAGACTGGGCCGGGAGATAGTTCTAGCTAAACAGTGCAGGTAAAGTACTCTCGCTCTGGGTAGACTGGGCCGGGAGGGAGTTCTAGCTAAACAGTGCAGGTAAAGATCTCTCACTCTGGGTAGACTGGGCAGAGAGAGAGTTCTAGCTAAACAGTGCAGGTAAAGGACTCTCGCTTTGGGTAGACTGGGCCGGGAGAGAGTTCTAGCTAAACAGCGCAGGTAAAGTACTCTCGCTCTGGGATGACTGGGCCGGGAGAGAGTTCTTGCTAAACAGTGCAGGTAAAGGACTCTCGCTTTGGGTAGACTGGGCCGGGAGAGAGTTCTTGCTAAACAGTGCAGGAAAAGAGTTCTTGCTAAACAGTGCAGGTAAAGATCTCTCACTCTGGGTAGACTGGGCCGGGAGAGAGTTCTAGCTAAACAGTGCAGGTAAAGGACTCTCGCTTTGGGTAGACTTGGCCGGGAGAGAGTTCTAGCTAAACAGTGCAGGTAAAGTACTCTCGCTCTGGGTAGACTGGGCCGGGAGAGAGTTCTAGCTAAACAGTGCAGGTAAAGGACTCTCGCTTTGGGTAGACTGGGCCGGGAGAGAGTTCTAGCTTAACAGTGCAGGTAAAGGACTCTCACTTTGGGTAGACTGGGCCGGGAGAGAGTTCTATCTAAACTGTGCAGGTAAAGGACTTTGGCTTTGGGTAGACTGGGCCGGAAGAGAGTTCTAGCTAAACAGTGCAGGTAAAGTACTCTCGCTCTGGGTAGACTGGGCCGGGAGATAGTTCTAGCTAAACAGTGCAGGTAAAGATCTCTCCCTCTGGGTAGACTGGGCCGGGAGAGAGTTCTAGCTAAACAGTGCAGGTAAAGATCTCTCACTCTGGGTAGACTGGGCCGGGAGAGAGTTCTAGCTAAACAGTGCAGGTAAAGATCTCTCACTCTGGGTAGACTGGGCCGGGAGAGAGTTCTAGCTAAACAGTGCAGGTAAAGGACTCTTACTCTGGGTAGACTGGGCCGGGAGAGAGTTCTTGCTAAACAGTGCAGGTAAAGGACTCTCACTCTGGGTAGACTGGGCTTAACCCTTTGCATGCTTGGAAATTTGTTGTCTGCTTAAATGTCGTCTGCGGAATTTCTAAAATTAGCATTTTCTTTGATTTTTTTCAAAGAATACTATCAGAATAGCAAACAGTTTGGATCCTGAGAACGTGGCGTCACATCTTGATCCAAACTATTTGCAAAGGCCTTCAAAATTCGGTTCCCGCACTGAAAGAGTTAATGCATGTGCGTAAAGTGTCATCTCAGATTACCTTGTGCAGTCTGCACCGTATATTTGGGGACGATGCATTCCACCTATACTGGATTTGTATTTACAAAATACTTTCTGTTTTATTTTGAATTCTGTATAAGTAGAAAGTGTTGTCCCTTATCCTGTGCAGACTACACAGGCTATTCTGAGTCTACACTACATACTTACATTGACTCTTTCAGTGCGGGAACCAAATTTTGAAGGTCTTTGCAAACAGTTTGGATCCAGATGAGACGCCACAAAACGTGGCGTCTCATCAGGATCCAAACTGTTTGCTATTCTGATAGTATTCTTTGAAAAAAATCTAAGAAAATGCTAATTTTAGAAATTCAGCAGACAACATTTTAGCAGACGCCAAATTTCCCAGCATGCAAAGGGTTAAGCCCCACTTTCCCAGGGCAGGGATCAAATATGAAGTCATATCAGTATGGGCTGTGCCTGGGAAAGCTGGAAATGCACCAGTGTTGTTTTTTTCGTTCAAATTTATGATTATTTCAGTACAATAATGGCATTTTCTTGGTATTTCCTGCAAATCCTTTAAAATACTTAAGCAAGATTTAGTGGTCTTATTGGCATAAAGAGTCGCTCCTGACCAGACCGCACTAATTCCAGACCTGCCCTTGCATTAGTGCATTCTTGTCTGGTGCCATCCGGTTCACTTTAGTCACAGCAAGATGTAGTGGTCTTTGTCTACTTGAATTGAATAAATAAGTATAGCGTTGTGTTTTACATTTTAATGTCGTCCTTTCTCAATCATAACAATATATTAACTGAAACAACAATGACAAGATGACGTGCATGTATATGACGTTATTCGGTGGCGTCACACGACGGCGCGCTAAATTCCCAACAGTCTTATTGGTGTAAAGAGAAGTTCCTGACCAGACTGCACTAATGCACAATACCCATATTCTCATAACGCAGATCATTTAACCACATTCTAAATCAGTGATTTTTTTTGCTTTAATTTGTTACAGCCTGTGCCTTTTGAATTGGGAAAATTAGCGCGATAAACCGTGAAATTGGGAAAAATAGCGCGATAAACCATGAAATTGGGAAAAATTAAGCATTATAAATAGGATTATAAGTAACAGAAGTGATATTGTTTTTAAGTGCATGTTCAGGGAGTTTTCTAGAAAAGGAGTCTGGTCAAATTGGTTTTTTTTTTAATCAATAAAAGTGGCACGTTTGGGAATGATTTATGGACAAAAATGACTAAATTCAAGTTATATATTTTGTAAGATGTTTAAAAAATAAAGTTGAGACCTAGATTTAAGAAATCATAATTAAGTTATATGAGACTTCTTTGTAAAAAAAAAAAAAAAAAATTTTTTTTTTTTTTTTTTTTTTTTTGAAGTTGGGCTTTTTTTGGGAAATTTTGGTCAGAATTTTGGGAAAAAACGCGTATTTTTGCGATTGGGAAGCAGCCGAAATTCGGCTGTAAATTTGAGCAAAAAAAATCACTGTAAATGAAATATGTATTTTATATAATAAAAAATGTATAAAATTGCATAGTATAACTAAAAATGTATACTAAGAAACATTAACTAAGAATTAAACTACACAATGTAGTGTGCACAAACATAATAACTTGTTGCTTCAGTATTAAGACCTCTTAAAATTACATCAGACCCCTACAGATTTAAAGCACAGGTCATTAGACTCCTGGCGACCGCTTCAATCAACATCGTAGTACACATTTACGATACGATACATTTTTCAAAGAAACATAATTGCTAAGGTCCATATCATATGATTATAAATTTTCAGTACTCATTAATCATGACGAGCTAGTTCGTCTACTTATTATGATTACAAAATTCTCTCGTAAGTTAAAATTGTTGTACGATCGTTTATGAAACGGCGCCCTGGTTTTAAAAACCTATTGAAATGTCAGGTCTTATTGGCTTACAGAGCAGCTCCTGACCGACCGCACTAATTCATAAGCAGCCCATCTAACCCCATGCTTTCTCCTCTGACACAGGATCTATGAGCTGCGTAACAAGGAGAGGATTTCTGTGGCAGCTGCCTCAAAACTGCTCGCCAACATGGTCTACAACTACAAAGGCATGGGGCTGTCTATGGTAGGTAGCCAACATGGTCTACAACTACAAAGGCATGGGGCTGTCTATGGTAGGTAGCCAACATGGTCTACAACTACAAAGGCATGGGGCTGTCTATGGTAGGTAGCCAACATGGTCTACAACTACAAAGGCATGGGGCTGTCTATGGTAGGTAGCCAACATGGTCTACAACTACAAAGGCATGGGGCTGTCTATGGTAGGTAGCCAACATGGTCTACAACTACAAAGGCATGGGGCTGTCTATGGTAGGTCTCTTTCACCATTTTGGGAATGTGAAATTGGCCTAGCATCTTCACCAACCCATTCCTAGACTTTCTTAGACTTAAGAATTAAAAATAGATGTAATTACAAGTAAAATACGTCCATTCAAATATATACAGACTACAACTGGAGATTATGTCCTGAAAATAATGGTCTACATCAGAGCTCTCTCTCTCTGGCTCAAAATTTTCTATAGCCAAAATGACCTTTTTATGTCTGAATTCTTATTATTTTGGATATTATATGGGTGATAATGTAGAAAACCTTATTGCCAAATGGAATTTTGTGAAGCTAAATTTCCTTAATTCGAGCCATTGGCTAAATTGACGAATGGCAGAGTAAGCCCTGTACATGAAGAATGGTGTAGATAGAGGCAGTTAACCCTTTGCATGCTGGGAAATTTGTCGTCTGCTAAAATGTCGTCTGTTGAATTTCTAAAATTAGCATTTTCTTCGATTTTTTTCAAAGAATACTATCAGAATAGCAAACAGATTGGATCCAGATGAGACGCCACGTTCTGTGGCGTCTCCTCTGGATCTAAACTGTTTGCAAAGGCCTTCAAAATTCGGTTCCCGCACTGAAAGAGTTAATGTCAAGTTTGACTCAAAATTAAAGCAATTCTTGAATTTTCCAATTTAAAGAATATGCTATTAATGTAAACTTAAGTCTAAGAATTGTTCAGTGAATATGACCTTATACCTGTGAAACTAAAAATTTAAGCATCAATTAACTTTAAATTTTGGAAAAAAAAGTATTAGGGCTTGATTTATAACTTTTGAATAATTATTTATCAAATAAGACAGAAAATGCTAAACTTATTAAAGAGCTGAATATGGAAATGTACAAAATGTTGATTTTTTTTTAACATAAAAAATTTGGAAAAGTTCAATCTGGAGGGGAATTTTTGTGGGTCATTCTGGATTATATTCCTTTTGCGATTTTGTAAAAGGGCTAAATTTTGTCCAGAATTTTACCAAACAAACCTTTTTACTAACTGATTTTTTTTCTTCATTCACAGGGAACAATGATTGCAGGATGGGACAAAAAGGTAAGAGTCCTTCATAGTGTTTATGATGCTCCCCCCCAAAAAAAATAAATTGGGGGGAGCATATAGTCGCCGCTTCCTCTGTCCGTGTGTCCATCCGTCCGTGCGCAATATTTGTCCGGGCTATTTCTCAGCAACTAATGACCGGAATTCAATTTAACTTTATAGGAAGCTTTACTTACTAGAGGAGATGTGCATATTATCAGGGGATTCTGGTCGGATGATTTTTCACAGAGTTATGGCCCTTTGAAATTTTCCATTGACTGTACATATAGTGCAATTCTTGTCCGGGCTATTTCTCAGCAACTAATGACCGGAACAATGAAGCTTTATGGGAAGCTTAACTACCAAGAGGAGATGTACATATTATCAGCCGGTTCTTGTCGGTTGATTTTCCCCAGAGTTGAGCCCTTTGAAATTTTCTATAAACTGTACATATAGTGCACTTCTTGTCCGGGCTATTTCTTCCCAACTACTGACTGGACTTCAATGAAGCTTTATGGGAAGCTTAACTACCTTGAGGAGATGCGCATGTTATAAGGGGGTTGTGGTTAGATGAGTTATGGCTGTTTGAAATTTTTAAGTTGCTAAACCATCCATCGTATTATTTTGTCCAAAGTTATGCCCCTCCAGACGTTTCCTTTAATCTGAATATATAGTTCAATATTGTGACCAAAAAACACTTTGGGGAGCATCACCCATATCGACGGTTTCTTGTTATGTTAAAGGGGCATACTGCCATTATTCATATACATATAACATATAAATGTTGACATGTTTTAAAGTGTGCACATTCCTTCTATTCATAGTCATCTTCTGACACTGATGTAATTAATATTGATGACATTTTTGAGACAGAAATTTAAAAAAAAATCTCTTTTTTTTTCGTTTACATGCCTTAAGTCATAGATTGGATAAATTTTGTATTATTATAAAAATATTTCTTTTATTAAGTATTTACAAAGACAATACATACGTGTTAAGCAACAAATGCAGCTTTGTTTACATTTAGAATATTTAGGAAAGTATTATACTTTGTTGACTGCCAAATGCCCTTTTAACTAAACAACCATTTTGCAATATAACATGTTTACTATGCCTAACACAAATATGTTACTTATTTGCATAATATGTTACAAAAGTAGCAAGATTGTGTAACCCTCTTTCAAAGTTATTTAGATCATTATGTACAGTGTTTAATATTGAGGTCCGTAAGTTAAAAGTAAATTTTGAAATAAAGTTTTTACAGGTTATGTCAGATGTTTAAACTTAACTGCTGACCATTGTTATGTCTGTAACAGTTGCACTCCCTGTCTGTCTCTCTGTTTCTGTCCATCCGTGCATAGTTTCCTGTCTCAGCCAAAACTGGGCATATTGATGGATTTTGAAGTAACTTTCGGCAAATGTCCACCACCATAAGATGTTGTGTTGTATATGACATTCGCCTCCCTACCTTGAAGGATTTACTTAACTTTAACAAATATAGCTTAATCAGGAGATGAACAAAATGTTGAAATATTGTAAATAAATTAATTACAATGGTGTTGTTGTTTTTTTGTGGAAACCTTCAATTGGGAATTTAAGGCCGAGAAAATATGAAATTTTTATGTCCCCCACTATAGTAGTGGGGGACATATTGTTTTTGCCCTGTCTGTTGGTCTGTCTGTTGGTCTGTTTGCGCCAACTTTAACATTTTGCAATAACTTTTGCTATATTGAAGATAGCAACTTCATATTTGGCATGCATGTGTATCTCATGAAGCTGCACATTTTGAGTGGTGAAAGGTCAAGGTCAGAGGTCAAATATATATGGCCAAAATCGCTCATTTTATGATTACTTTTGCAATATTGAAGATGGCAACTTGATATTTTGGCATGCATGTGTATCTCATGGAGCTGCACATTTTGAGTGGTGAAAGGTCAAGGTCATCCTTCAAGGTCAGAGGTCAAATATATGTGGCCCAAATCGCTCATTTTATAAATACTTTTGCAATATTTAAGATAGCAACTTGATATTTGGCATGCATGTGCATCTCATGGAGCTGCACATTTTGAGTGGTGAAAGGTCAAGGTCATCCTTCAAGGTCAGAGGTCAAATATATGTGGCCCAAATTGCTTATTTTATGAATACTTTTGCAATATTGAATATAGCAACTTGATATTTGGCATGCATGTGTATCTCATGGAGCTGCACATTTTGAGTGGTGAAAGGTCAAGGTCATCCTTCACAAGGTCAAGGTCATCCTTCAAAGTCAAACGTCATGTAGGGGGACATTGTGTTTCACAAACGCATCTTGTTGAGATTGGGAATTGTGTAGAATTTCAGCCCTATTTTGAGCTTAAAAATGCTGCTACAGTGCATAAATGTACTTGTAGGGACCAGGCCTGTTCTACGTGGACAGTGATGGAGAGAGGCTCACCAACAACTTGTTCTCGGTCGGCTCAGGCTCGGTGTACGCCTACGGTGTGCTGGACAGCGGCTACAGGTGGGACCTGCCAGTGGCTGAGGCACTGGATCTGGGTCAGCGTGCCATCTACCACGCCACCTTCAGGGACGCTTACAGCGGTGGTGTCGTCAACTGTAAGTTGGTTTCATAAGAGCTTTGTTCTGGGAAAACAGGGCTTAATGCAGGCTAATCAGGGACGACACTTTCTGTTTCTTTGTTTGAAGGAAGTCTCTTAAGAAAAATCCAGTTGAGGCAAAAAGTGTCGTCCCAGATTAGCCTGTGCAACTGCATATCTGGGACAACACTTTACACTCATACATTAAACCCAGTTATCCCAGATCGCGGCACATAATAAAAGAGGTGGCTATAGATCATTAGTGTCTTGTTCTGAAAAAATTGGGCTTAATGCATTTGCGTAAAGTGCCGTCCCAGATAAGCCTGTGCAGTCCGCACAGGCTAATCAGGGACGACACTTTCCGCTTAAACTAGATTTTCGGTAAAGATGGACTTCCTTTAAACGAAAAATACCATTAAAGTGGAAAGTGTCTTCCCTGAATAGCCTGTGCGGACTGCACAGGCTAATCTGGGACGGCACTTTAATGCACATGCATTAAGCTCAGTTTTATCAGAACAAGACACATTAGATGGGTCCTGTCAGTGGGGGAAGCAATGGATCTGGGTAAGCGCACCATTTACCACTCCACCTTCAAGACCTTTACAGTGGCGATGTTGTCAACTGTAAGTTGCAGGGAATTAAATACTGGTTGCCTGTTTCCCTGGGACTAGTGGATGTCGACCAGGGCAAATGGCTTACAGTGGTGGTGTGGTCAACTGAAAGTTGGTTTCATGATAACAGATGGCAAAATCTACAGTGGTTGTTGTCTGAGTATTTGTGAAGCTTTCGCCATCAGTACAACAGTGAGGTTGAAAAATTGTGATTACTTTTTTCGGAAGTAGACAAGTAGTCACAGGTAAAGGTAACAAGACATTTAACATGAACTCTGTTTTAAGAGAATGCTTTAAACAAATACCCGGTATGAAAAGAGCTGTGAACAGCTCTGCTTTTTAAAGATCTGATGCTGGGCTAAAGGACAAAACATGCACAAAAAACAACTTACTTTGTTGAATTAAGGACAAGCAAATCTACATTGTAATCGATTTTTTGTGGCCTAATACAACCTCTAGGTAAAAACTGGGTAATTAGCAAAAAAAATTAATGTGTACTGGAAAAATTCCATGACAGCGGAAAGTGGCGTCCCTGATAATTTTGTGTGGACTGCAAATCTGGCATTACACTGTTTTCGCATGCATTAAGACCAGTTTTCTGAGTATGTGGCTTTTATTTTGAACTGACTTCCATTTTGCAGTGTACCACATGAAGGAGACAGGCTGGGAGTTCATCTCCAGAACAGACACTGCAGAGCTTCATTACAGATTCCAGGATGAAAAACTGAAGAAATAACATCACTGGACTAGCCTATATATGAACTGTCTAGATTGGTTGGAAAAGTTGACCTTTCTGAATTGTTTTAATGAGTACACAGTGTCGCTTTTCTGAGTATGTTTAAAATGTAGAACTTTCTGAATTGGATTCCAAAAGCAAAACTTTCTCAATCTGAAATGGTTTCAAAAAGTAGAAATTTCTGAACTGGTTTAAAAAGTGGAACTTTCTGAATTTTAATAAGTAGAATATGTTTAAAAAGTCAATTATATCAATCCACTGTGATCACAAAAGAGGCTGATTTGTTACATTTGCTACTGAGTTTTCTAGTAAAGAATTTATTGTTTTTTGAGCTGCTAAACACAAACTCAGATTGAAATATTGGTGTTACTAGCACGTCAAATGAAAACTTTTTAAGTATGTTGTCAGCAACTTTGTTCTCATTCTGTTTCATTAACAGTTGTTTTTGAAAATGTCTAATATGTATTACTATGTGTGAGTTAAACGGTTATAAAAATGCCTATTAGAGTCAATCTACATCGGAACGTCTTGAAGTAGTAAATAGTTTTAGAAACAAGTGCTATTAAAATACTGTCATTGTTTCATCAACTTCATCCCGTTTGCGGTCTCTATTTATCTTGTGTAAATAAAATTCACAACATGAGTTTGCTTTGTTTTGTTAAATCATTAATTGGCCGTGCTCTTAGAAAAGGGGTTAACTGCATGTTCGTAAATCGTCGTCCCAATTTAGCCTGTGCAATCATAGACGACACTCTCCGCTTTTATGATTTTTTTTCGTTTCAAGATAATCTCTTGTTAGCAAAAATCGTCTTTAGACGGAAAGTGTCGTTTGAGATTAGCCTGTTCAGTCCACACAGGCTAATCATGGGCGACACTTTACGCATATGATGCATTTAACCCATTTTTCACAGAGTACAGTTAATTTATAATTGTTGGCATAAAATTGCTTTGTGTTTGTTCAAAAATGACTCTTGGGACTCAGAAATTGGTTGATTTCTAACTTTGAAGAAGAAAATAAGGAAAGTGCGACGGTCAATTTCCGCCGTGATTGTGTCGAGTTTGTGTATCGGTCAACCCACAAATCGACGGAAATTTATGTCCCATCCAATAATGATTATTGTACAGTTTTCTAAATCAAAGTTATAATAATGAAACTTCAGAACTATCATCAGCACATATACTTTATTGGCCAAAAAATGCGCCTAAATTGATAGTTATCCACTTAATGGCGAGCTTTTGTGATCACCCTTTGTCTGTTGTGCCTTGTGTGTCTTCAACATTTGCCTTGTTAATATTAGAGGCCAGATTTATTGTCGGATCTTCATGAAACTTGGTCAGAACATTTGTTTTAATGATATCTTAGATGAGTTTGAAAATGGTTCTTGTCTGTTATAAAACATGGCTGCCAGGGGCAGGGCATTTCTCTTTATATGGCTATAATAAAACCTTGTTAAAGTCACAGTTATAGTGCAATTTTCATAAAACTTGGTCAGAACATTTGTTCTAATGATATCTTTAGCTGCAAATAACAGATCAGTTTCCGCACAAGCTTATCAGGGTCGGCACTTTCCGCTTGTATGGTGTGGTCCGTTTACAGGAAGTATATACTAGCGAAAATCCGATAGAGGCGGAAAGTTTCGTCCGTGATTAGCTTGTGCGGACTACACATGCTAATGTGGGACGAAACTGCGCACATGCATTAAGCCCAGTTTTTCCAGAACGATTTTCAAATATTAGAGTAAAACTCACCGCCATGACGTCATGATTAGCGCACGTGATGTTTGCAGTATATTGTTGCGCTCTTATTATCTGGGGGACATATTGTTTTTGCCCTGTCTTTTGGTTGGTTTGTTGATTTGCGTCAAACTTTAACATTGGCAATAACTTTTGCAATATTGAAGATAGCAACTTGATATTTGGCATAGATTTGTATCTCATGGAGCTGCACATTTTGAGTGGTGAAGGGTCAAGGTCATCCTTCAATGTCAAAGGTCGAATATATGGGGGGGGGGGCATAGCGTTTCACACACACATCTTGTTAAAACTAAATCGAAGGACGACCGTTTGTGAGTTGATGATTTAAAATACTGTCGGACTACCGTAAATTGTTTGCTTGTGGTGAATGCCTAAAATAAAATGTGTTATAAAACAGAGTTAAATGTGAGAAGGTCCATTTATCGAAGCGATCATTCATGTATATGAATAGGTGTTTGTCATGGACCGTTTATACAACACCTTTGTTGACGATCAAACGACTGGTCCAGGATTTTATTTACATATACGTGGTTATCGGTTGCGTATACAAAAAAATCGTGGTCGAACTTACTTTAAAGTAATAATATCGTATCTGTGTTGACAGTTATTGAAAAATTGATATGATTTTACCCCCACCTTCGTCTATTTATTAAAGAGCTCTTTGTGTAAAATAGATTTAACTTTTCCAAAGGTACTTTGTGCCGCACTCTGGGATAAACAGGCTTACTGCTGGTCGATTGGTCATTGTCGGCTCGGGTACTACTTACATGTACCCCGGGAACTCTTAAATATACTTAAATGTACCCCGGGTACGGTAAATATACTAATACGTACCCGGGGATTTTAACGCTAAATCTGTCGTTGTCGGCCATTTTTTAAATTAATTATGTTCACCTTTATGTTAATTTTCTATATTATTGAAACTCATACTCAACAAGCATATTGATGCAGTTTTTTTAAGAGAAGTTTGTTTAAGATTAACAATATCGTTTTCCGTTAACTACTAGCGCGTTTTACGAAATTGGATTTTGGGCGGAAATACAACTCGGGTACGGTCTAATATCGACCGGGTACGGTTAAGTATATTTACCGTACCCGGGGTACATGTAAGTATATTTAAGAGTATCCGGGGTACATGTAAGTAGTACCCGAGCCGACAATGACCAATCGATCCTAACTGCTTGTGCGTAAATTGTCGTCTAAGATTGAGCACGTGCAGTCCGCACAGGCTTACAGGGACGACACTTGCGCGTTAATGGTGTTTTCGTTGCTGGGAAGAGTGGTTTAGTGGTATGTTTCTGGTCTAGGAATCGGAAGATCCGAACCCCGATCAGACCACATGATTGTTCAGAGCAAAAATTGCATCCCACGCTTGCTCCTCTGCAACGAGGTGTATTATGGGTACGTGTGAGGGAAATAGGCCAATGTTCTGTGGCTGCATCCTGCGCCGAATGTAATTGGACGACTTATATCTCAGTGATCGAGGGGTAAATGTCTGCTCAAGATATCATTAATATCATACTTTAAGCCAATCCTTTAACATTTTCTTTTTTTCTCGTTAAAATGACGTCTCTTTTTAACGAAGATCCAATTTTTATGCGGACACTTTCCGTCCCTGATTAGCCTGTGCGGACTACACAGCGTAGTTCATCAAATCTCTCCCTCCGTGCTTGGATGTGACTTATACCGCCGAGCATAGATAATTAAATTCCCGTCGTGAATGCAAATCACATTTTGATGATTAAGATGAAAATATTTAAAAAAAAAACATGAAATCCATTAATAAGATAAGTAAAATTTGAATCAATCAACATCACGTCTTTTAAAATAAAAATACACAAGAAACCACAAGAAAGTTGGGTTGAATTTTTTCGGGTACTACTTACATGTACCCCGGGAACTCTTAAATATACTTAAATGTACCCCGGGTAAGGTAAATATACTAATATGTACCCGGGGATTTTAACGCTAAATCTGTCGTTGTCGGCTATTTTTTAAATTAATTATGTTCACATTTATGTTAATTTTCTATATTATTGAAACTCATACTCAACAAGCATATTGATGCAGTTTTTTTTAAAGAGAAGTTTGTTGAAGATTAACAATATCGTTTTCCGTTTACTACTAGCGCGTTTTACGACATTGGATTTTGGGCGGAAATACAACTCCAGCATATTTTACAGTGAGTCACACATGCAAAATAAGATTGGCATAACTTAACATAAATATGCACATGTTAAATAATTTTTTAACAATGGGAATACCTAGGTTTTTTAATGAACCTAAATCATACAAGAGTTCCTTAAATGCTGAGTAAAACATATGTTACAGTTTCTAATTTTAAAAGTAATTGACGTTCAATTGAACATTGGTGTGAACAATAAAAGAATAAATACGATTTGAATTCCACATACTATATTTGTTTTAAACAAGCAATTCACAAACCAAAATGAGATCACCAACACAAAAGTTTACAAAACACTGGTACGCACTATGGCAAAATGATTCTTATATCATTAAAGAATGTTACTTATTTTTGAGTTATCGTTGTATATTAGCCAATTAACAACTCTTTCGTTCTAGTGCGTGGTTTGAATTACCTCGCACATAAATACCAAATCGTTTTTATTCACCAATAAACAACGACATATCCATTTTTAGAACACATACATGTTATTGACAGGGTTAAATTACCAAACATCATCAAAGGCAAAGGTGTCAACAAATAACCATGAAAACAGTGTACACCTTTACTGCTGCTGTCCCCGGAAATAACACCTGGTGATTGTGAAAAAAGGTCATACAACGCATATTTACCCAAAATCGTGATTTCCGTAAGTTTAATTAATATTTTTAATGCTTGCATGTTTTCAAATTAATCAGCCCGCAACGAAAACGGCCGCCATTTTGGAAACGTGTTATAGTGCATCGTTCCTAAAACGAAAATTTCACTAAAAAATCATGTCAATTTTGGAGGACTCCTTTTCAATAATGTTTTGATAGATATTTGATATATAAACCCATAGACAATCAGGCGGGTGGAATGGCGGCATAAAAGAAAAAAAGCATGCGAAGCCACTTAGACGCATGCGCAAAACGTTGTTAACAAGCGTTATTTCCGGGGGACCGCCAAATTACAAACTTTCCAAAACACGTACCAACACAAATATCCGAACACAAACACGTACCAACACAAATATCCGAACACAATGAACGCCAATCACACCCGTCTTAGCACACGAAAAGTCCATAACAATTATCTAAACAGAATATAAAAAAGAAAATAAGTCATTTGACAACAAATCTGGTAGACAGCAAAGTCTGATAAGCACTGACGTCATTATATTGTTGACACACTTTACAGCGGTCTTAAAGAGGGTCCTCGTTCACTATATTCCAGTAAACTGATTGTTGTCTAATGCCTTTGCACATCCAATGCCGTGAAACGGACAGAGGTCTAAGGCCTCGGCATGCCCCTATCCGGCAAGCAGTTGCACGACGCCTGTACAAAGACTGTTCCCACGGAACACAGCCGTCTTACAGTCCAGCCGCCTTGTAAATGCTGCTCGTACATCTGGCGATGGCGATCTACTGCAGTCTTGTCGCATGGTCTCTCGAATTTGGTCGATGCTGATTCTGCACGGCTGGATAACACGGTGTTTTGAATCGCTTCTTTGTTCTGTACGTCAGGAGTGGGTTCAACGGACGTTAGCGCATTTAGAATAAGACCGTTCCCGGTGGTACCAGGTTTGATTTTAGTCTGATCTTTGATGCCCGGCCCACCAAAAGCGTTTGGGTCATAAACGGAATCCATGCACGTATCACCACACGTCACGTTGGCGTCTTTTTCATTATCAACGCATCCCCGCGACAGGTCATAGTTTTGGCCTCTGGGGCAACACATCGGGATTGATTTGCCACCGTTACATTCCCAATACCCTCTGCAGTTCGCCTGGTCCTTTCTCTTCCGGCCGTCAGTGATTCCATGACACAAGTCATGTCGGCAAACCGTGTCGGTAGCCAGAATGCACGTGAGCAGTTTGATGTTCCAGTAGGTACTATACGCACAGTCCCTTTCAACGCCAAAGAGCTGGCCTCGGGTATCTGTCAGGCACTGAATGTATTTGCCACAGTCGCTGGGGTGTTCGTTATACCCCGACCTCTCTTTCATTGCGAACTCGTCGCAAAGGCTTTCGAACAACTGGCCGTTGATCAAGATGGACGACACCAGGAACAGTATACAGCGTATTGTCCACATTTCCAAGAATTTATAGCAAAACAGTTTTGATATTATTCCCCCAAAATCACGATATATTTATTTTTGTAAACCCGGTATTCAACTATCCAGTGACCGTTAGGTATTACATGAGATAAACCAACATGAAAGCACAATTATATACTAAACGGTCTGCACCAACCATAAGTTCAGCCGATTGTAAATCATAAATGATATATATGTCTCCAATTAACAACCCACGTTGCTATCATAAATTATTATATATTTATTAATTATTTAAATTTAGAATCGTTAATACATGGGCTTATGTTCTTTTTGGCGTTAAAATTTATGTGTTGGTACTTGCAATTCGTCATCATTTAATCTTTAGAACAAGTCATAATTAATATAAATGACACATTAATATGCCAATGTGGCGCTAACAAAAATTCTAATTGCTGTAGCATTTTAATGACATTTACGCAACTATCAATTGTAAAAATTGATTTGATTTATTTTCCAACATAACGAATGACTTTGCATAGGAAAAAACTGTTCCCTCGGCACGTTGAAAGAAAAAGCTTCAATGTTTGAAATATTAATACTCCGCGATCTGAGAAAACGGGGCTTAATGCATCGCGTTAACCCATGTATGCCCAGTGGTCTCTCCAATCCTTCTAAATTGGATCAATTTATTTCCAAAATAAGGGATGTCTAGTATACTTATTTCTATATTTAGAATATTTCTTACAGAAATTCCTTTAAGCAAACAGCGCAGACCCTGATGAGACGCCGAATCATGCGGCGTCTCATCTGTGTATACGCTGTTTGCCAATGCCTTTTTTCTAGACGCTAGGCATAAATGGGTTAAGTGTCATCCAAGATTAGCCTGTGCAGTCCGCACAAGCTAATCAGTGACGACACTTTCCGCTTTTATGAGCCTAGTTTTCCCAACACGAGACTCATGTAATTGAATTTCTTACATATTATGTGCATATACTTCTCAACTGAATAACTTTTATATAAACGCAAAAGAAGAAACTCACAAATTGATGACGATAATCCACATGAGCTCTTTATTGACTTGAAACATGATTTGTTTTTCCACAAATGATGAACGTTTGCAGGCTGAAAGAAACATGTGACTGGGCGTGCCTGTTTATTGTTTGGAACCCGGCAGTGATGAGGGGCTGTGTAAACAATATAGAGACGCGACCGAGACGCATCCACCGGGCATCCGCATGGGGTTCCTTGTATGGGAAACGAATGAGAAACGGGATTGCCCATTGCACATGCGCGTATGCCTGGTTTTCCTTGTGGTTTTCCTTGTGGTGGTTATTTATAATTGTTTATGCTAATTAAGGGTGAACATACACTAACATATTTCTCTCACTTGAGGGCTGTGTATAATAAATATGAAGTTAAGGCCGAACGCGATTGTTTGGCCACTTTGTCAATATCCTCAAACCTATTTGTTATGCTGTATTATGGAAAAAACAAAATAACTAATTGATTTCTGAAATTCTTCGTCGATAACTTGAAAAATACGTGTAGTACTAACAAGGCGTTTACAATCGGCAGAGTACTGTTAACGCTAAAGTGTCCCGGGTTCGATGACAAGCATTTCATAGAGGATATGTGTTGGTTTCGGTGGCATATCGATTGTCATTCACGAATGATCATATAACATATATGTTTTCTATGATCACGAGTGAATTAAAATCGATATAAGTCCGAATTCAACACATTGTCTTCTAATTAAATCAAACGTTGTTTTTTTTTCAAAGTGCACTTAGAAAAAGTTGCGTATGTGAACGTTGTGAGCATACGCGTATGCCTGGTTGGATATGCTAATTTACACAATTTGCGAAGGATTCCGGAGATGGTCGCTGCATCAAGATCGACTCATTTTTGGTGAAAAAACACTAAGATATTTTCTTCATGTGGTGAGTGTCGAAAGTAGTGCCTATATGCAAAACGTTTTCTTTCTCTTCTGGATGAAAAGCCATTTCTCGATCGCGCCCATTCCTTTAGTGGTTATCAACTGTTTCCTCAGTGTGTCTGCAACATGCGCGCGCGCACGTGTGTGTGTGTGTGTGTGTGTGTGTGTGTGTGTGTGTGTGTGTGTGTGTGTGTGTGTGTGTGTGTGTGTGTGTGTGTGTGTGTGTGTGTGTGTGTGTGTGTGTGTGTGTGTGTGTGTGTGTGTGTGTGTTTTCTCATTTACCCCTCTGGGTTATGTACTGAACATTTTGTCCTGGGTATCAATCAGTGTATAATCAACGATTTTAATAGCAATCAATGTCGGTTGCTCTTTTAACGTGATATTATGGGCATCTAACAGTGTATAGGTGTCTATCGCAACCGTTGTTTATTTTTGGTGTTTTCACTTCATACACATGTATATTTGTTAATGCAGCATCAACATACTAAAACAACATCCCGGAAAAAGAAAACTAATGCATTTGAATATCATCCGTACTTTGTGAATCTCAATTAAGTTTTAGTGCAGATTCGTTCATACGACACAAAGACACTCTTTTGTTTTACGGTATACACGCTTCTCACCAAGGCGATCCGGCTTCAATCCCAGACTCAGTTGTTGGCATGATGCGAGTGATTTAGTTTCCTAACTATATTGTAAACGTTTGTTTTATAATGCAGAATTGTTGGATAGAATTAAGAACATGATATTGAAGCGATAGATGCGGAATGTTATGTCCGTAACATTTAAAACATAAATAAATATTTTTTTTTTTTTTAAAAAACGTTGAAATAAAATAAACAGATGTTTATCTCTATATGCCTATGACCACGCTGATCACGAATTCGTTGGAATTTTTAAGATATCTACAGCCGTTCAAAAGTTATCAATTTTTAAAAAATAAATAAAAAAATACATATGTATCATATAATGAAAAAAAAAATATTTTTTTTTGTTTTCAATAAAACATAAACAGTTTATAGTGTTGTTTAAAAGTTTGAAAAAAAATTGAAAAAAAACATAAAAATAAAAAAGTTATAATCAAAAAATGTTTTGCATTAAGCACCCTTTTCTCACGCAGTCCTATTTACCTTCACAAATGAAATACGCTCGCTCGCTAGCTCGTTCGCTCCATCGAAATCAAACAATAAGATAGTGATATCTCTATGAATTTGTGTCGCTGAATCTGAATCCGGTGTTAATTTTTCGATGTCTTAACTCGTTAAAGAATTATTGAGTTTAAATTGTGCATTTCGATAAGAATGCAGCACCCTTTTAATAGAAGCGCAAAACCCGGTACACCTTACATTCCAGTGAAATAAAACAATAAGATAGTCCAATCTATGTGATTTTGTCTTCCTGAATCCGATTCCGGTGCTACTTTTCCGATATATGGACCCCTTAAAGAATTATTGATGTTTGAGTGATTGGTGGTTAAGTCTAACCATTATATTTAAGCATTTGTTGTATTTTGAACTACGGAAAATAAAACATTTCATTATACCTAATCGCTGCATTCAAGATTTGAGAGTTGTTTATCCCACTAACACGGACGATCATGTTAAAAAATGAATGGATGAATAGATAAACAAGACAGTGTGAAAATAAACAATTGTTAAAGTGATAGTATGGGCATTTTTTCACTGTTGAATTGAGCTGAAAAGAATTAACAGGTCAAAAGAATTAGTTTAAATGTGGTAACTGACCCATTATCTGCAACTCATCTTGCTACCAGTTGTCTACAAAAAATATGTATTATTTTCTATATTTTACATGACTCACCCAGTCCTCTAAGCCGAAACGATCCGTAAAACAAAATTGTGTCTTTGTGTCGTATGAACGAATCTGCATGAAAACTGCATTTAGACTCACATCGTTCATCGAATCATTTCTGTCGTCAGTTGTCAAAACGAAAGTACGGTTGACATTCAAATGGATTATTTTGCTCTTTCCAGCATATTGTTTTAGTAGGTTGATGCTGCATTAACAAATATAAGTGTATATGAAGTGACCAAACCAGAAATAAACACAACGGTTGCGATAGACGCCTTCATACTGTTAGATGCCCATAATATCACTTTAAGCTTCCAACACAAATCACAGCGAGAACCCAGGGACGCATTTCCAGTAGTTTCGATATATTGAAGATAGCAACTTGATATTTGGCATAGATTTGTATCTCATGGAGCTGCACATTTTGAGTGGTGAAGGGTCAAGGTCATCCTTCAATGTCAAAGGTCGAATATATGGGGGGGGGGGCATAGCGTTTCACACACACATCTTGTTAAAACTAAATCGAAGGACGACCGTTTGTGAGTTGATGATTTAAAATACTGTCGGACTACCGTAAATTGTTTGCTTGTGGTGAATGCCTAAAATAAAATGTGTTATAAAACAGAGTTAAATGTGAGAAGGTCCATTTATCGAAGCGATCATTCATGTATATGAATAGGTGTTTGTCATGGACCGTTTATACAACACCTTTGTTGACGATCAAACGACTGGTCCAGGATTTTATTTACATATACGTGGTTATCGGTTGCGTATACAAAAAAATCGTGGTCGAACTTACTTTAAAGTAATAATATCGTATCTGTGTTGACAGTTATTGAAAAATTGATATGATTTTACCCCCACCTTCGTCTATTTATTAAAGAGCTCTTTGTGTAAAATAGATTTAACTTTTCCAAAGGTACTTTGTGCCGCACTCTGGGATAAACAGGCTTACTGCTGGTCGATTGGTCATTGTCGGCTCGGGTACTACTTACATGTACCCCGGGAACTCTTAAATATACTTAAATGTACCCCGGGTACGGTAAATATACTAATACGTACCCGGGGATTTTAACGCTAAATCTGTCGTTGTCGGCCATTTTTTAAATTAATTATGTTCACCTTTATGTTAATTTTCTATATTATTGAAACTCATACTCAACAAGCATATTGATGCAGTTTTTTTAAGAGAAGTTTGTTTAAGATTAACAATATCGTTTTCCGTTAACTACTAGCGCGTTTTACGAAATTGGATTTTGGGCGGAAATACAACTCGGGTACGGTCTAATATCGACCGGGTACGGTTAAGTATATTTACCGTACCCGGGGTACATGTAAGTATATTTAAGAGTATCCGGGGTACATGTAAGTAGTACCCGAGCCGACAATGACCAATCGATCCTAACTGCTTGTGCGTAAATTGTCGTCTAAGATTGAGCACGTGCAGTCCGCACAGGCTTACAGGGACGACACTTGCGCGTTAATGGTGTTTTCGTTGCTGGGAAGAGTGGTTTAGTGGTATGTTTCTGGTCTAGGAATCGGAAGATCCGAACCCCGATCAGACCACATGATTGTTCAGAGCAAAAATTGCATCCCACGCTTGCTCCTCTGCAACGAGGTGTATTATGGGTACGTGTGAGGGAAATAGGCCAATGTTCTGTGGCTGCATCCTGCGCCGAATGTAATTGGACGACTTATATCTCAGTGATCGAGGGGTAAATGTCTGCTCAAGATATCATTAATATCATACTTTAAGCCAATCCTTTAACATTTTCTTTTTTTCTCGTTAAAATGACGTCTCTTTTTAACGAAGATCCAATTTTTATGCGGACACTTTCCGTCCCTGATTAGCCTGTGCGGACTACACAGCGTAGTTCATCAAATCTCTCCCTCCGTGCTTGGATGTGACTTATACCGCCGAGCATAGATAATTAAATTCCCGTCGTGAATGCAAATCACATTTTGATGATTAAGATGAAAATATTTAAAAAAAAAACATGAAATCCATTAATAAGATAAGTAAAATTTGAATCAATCAACATCACGTCTTTTAAAATAAAAATACACAAGAAACCACAAGAAAGTTGGGTTGAATTTTTTCGGGTACTACTTACATGTACCCCGGGAACTCTTAAATATACTTAAATGTACCCCGGGTAAGGTAAATATACTAATATGTACCCGGGGATTTTAACGCTAAATCTGTCGTTGTCGGCTATTTTTTAAATTAATTATGTTCACATTTATGTTAATTTTCTATATTATTGAAACTCATACTCAACAAGCATATTGATGCAGTTTTTTTTAAAGAGAAGTTTGTTGAAGATTAACAATATCGTTTTCCGTTTACTACTAGCGCGTTTTACGACATTGGATTTTGGGCGGAAATACAACTCCAGCATATTTTACAGTGAGTCACACATGCAAAATAAGATTGGCATAACTTAACATAAATATGCACATGTTAAATAATTTTTTAACAATGGGAATACCTAGGTTTTTTAATGAACCTAAATCATACAAGAGTTCCTTAAATGCTGAGTAAAACATATGTTACAGTTTCTAATTTTAAAAGTAATTGACGTTCAATTGAACATTGGTGTGAACAATAAAAGAATAAATACGATTTGAATTCCACATACTATATTTGTTTTAAACAAGCAATTCACAAACCAAAATGAGATCACCAACACAAAAGTTTACAAAACACTGGTACGCACTATGGCAAAATGATTCTTATATCATTAAAGAATGTTACTTATTTTTGAGTTATCGTTGTATATTAGCCAATTAACAACTCTTTCGTTCTAGTGCGTGGTTTGAATTACCTCGCACATAAATACCAAATCGTTTTTATTCACCAATAAACAACGACATATCCATTTTTAGAACACATACATGTTATTGACAGGGTTAAATTACCAAACATCATCAAAGGCAAAGGTGTCAACAAATAACCATGAAAACAGTGTACACCTTTACTGCTGCTGTCCCCGGAAATAACACCTGGTGATTGTGAAAAAAGGTCATACAACGCATATTTACCCAAAATCGTGATTTCCGTAAGTTTAATTAATATTTTTAATGCTTGCATGTTTTCAAATTAATCAGCCCGCAACGAAAACGGCCGCCATTTTGGAAACGTGTTATAGTGCATCGTTCCTAAAACGAAAATTTCACTAAAAAATCATGTCAATTTTGGAGGACTCCTTTTCAATAATGTTTTGATAGATATTTGATATATAAACCCATAGACAATCAGGCGGGTGGAATGGCGGCATAAAAGAAAAAAAGCATGCGAAGCCACTTAGACGCATGCGCAAAACGTTGTTAACAAGCGTTATTTCCGGGGGACCGCCAAATTACAAACTTTCCAAAACACGTACCAACACAAATATCCGAACACAAACACGTACCAACACAAATATCCGAACACAATGAACGCCAATCACACCCGTCTTAGCACACGAAAAGTCCATAACAATTATCTAAACAGAATATAAAAAAGAAAATAAGTCATTTGACAACAAATCTGGTAGACAGCAAAGTCTGATAAGCACTGACGTCATTATATTGTTGACACACTTTACAGCGGTCTTAAAGAGGGTCCTCGTTCACTATATTCCAGTAAACTGATTGTTGTCTAATGCCTTTGCACATCCAATGCCGTGAAACGGACAGAGGTCTAAGGCCTCGGCATGCCCCTATCCGGCAAGCAGTTGCACGACGCCTGTACAAAGACTGTTCCCACGGAACACAGCCGTCTTACAGTCCAGCCGCCTTGTAAATGCTGCTCGTACATCTGGCGATGGCGATCTACTGCAGTCTTGTCGCATGGTCTCTCGAATTTGGTCGATGCTGATTCTGCACGGCTGGATAACACGGTGTTTTGAATCGCTTCTTTGTTCTGTACGTCAGGAGTGGGTTCAACGGACGTTAGCGCATTTAGAATAAGACCGTTCCCGGTGGTACCAGGTTTGATTTTAGTCTGATCTTTGATGCCCGGCCCACCAAAAGCGTTTGGGTCATAAACGGAATCCATGCACGTATCACCACACGTCACGTTGGCGTCTTTTTCATTATCAACGCATCCCCGCGACAGGTCATAGTTTTGGCCTCTGGGGCAACACATCGGGATTGATTTGCCACCGTTACATTCCCAATACCCTCTGCAGTTCGCCTGGTCCTTTCTCTTCCGGCCGTCAGTGATTCCATGACACAAGTCATGTCGGCAAACCGTGTCGGTAGCCAGAATGCACGTGAGCAGTTTGATGTTCCAGTAGGTACTATACGCACAGTCCCTTTCAACGCCAAAGAGCTGGCCTCGGGTATCTGTCAGGCACTGAATGTATTTGCCACAGTCGCTGGGGTGTTCGTTATACCCCGACCTCTCTTTCATTGCGAACTCGTCGCAAAGGCTTTCGAACAACTGGCCGTTGATCAAGATGGACGACACCAGGAACAGTATACAGCGTATTGTCCACATTTCCAAGAATTTATAGCAAAACAGTTTTGATATTATTCCCCCAAAATCACGATATATTTATTTTTGTAAACCCGGTATTCAACTATCCAGTGACCGTTAGGTATTACATGAGATAAACCAACATGAAAGCACAATTATATACTAAACGGTCTGCACCAACCATAAGTTCAGCCGATTGTAAATCATAAATGATATATATGTCTCCAATTAACAACCCACGTTGCTATCATAAATTATTATATATTTATTAATTATTTAAATTTAGAATCGTTAATACATGGGCTTATGTTCTTTTTGGCGTTAAAATTTATGTGTTGGTACTTGCAATTCGTCATCATTTAATCTTTAGAACAAGTCATAATTAATATAAATGACACATTAATATGCCAATGTGGCGCTAACAAAAATTCTAATTGCTGTAGCATTTTAATGACATTTACGCAACTATCAATTGTAAAAATTGATTTGATTTATTTTCCAACATAACGAATGACTTTGCATAGGAAAAAACTGTTCCCTCGGCACGTTGAAAGAAAAAGCTTCAATGTTTGAAATATTAATACTCCGCGATCTGAGAAAACGGGGCTTAATGCATCGCGTTAACCCATGTATGCCCAGTGGTCTCTCCAATCCTTCTAAATTGGATCAATTTATTTCCAAAATAAGGGATGTCTAGTATACTTATTTCTATATTTAGAATATTTCTTACAGAAATTCCTTTAAGCAAACAGCGCAGACCCTGATGAGACGCCGAATCATGCGGCGTCTCATCTGTGTATACGCTGTTTGCCAATGCCTTTTTTCTAGACGCTAGGCATAAATGGGTTAAGTGTCATCCAAGATTAGCCTGTGCAGTCCGCACAAGCTAATCAGTGACGACACTTTCCGCTTTTATGAGCCTAGTTTTCCCAACACGAGACTCATGTAATTGAATTTCTTACATATTATGTGCATATACTTCTCAACTGAATAACTTTTATATAAACGCAAAAGAAGAAACTCACAAATTGATGACGATAATCCACATGAGCTCTTTATTGACTTGAAACATGATTTGTTTTTCCACAAATGATGAACGTTTGCAGGCTGAAAGAAACATGTGACTGGGCGTGCCTGTTTATTGTTTGGAACCCGGCAGTGATGAGGGGCTGTGTAAACAATATAGAGACGCGACCGAGACGCATCCACCGGGCATCCGCATGGGGTTCCTTGTATGGGAAACGAATGAGAAACGGGATTGCCCATTGCACATGCGCGTATGCCTGGTTTTCCTTGTGGTTTTCCTTGTGGTGGTTATTTATAATTGTTTATGCTAATTAAGGGTGAACATACACTAACATATTTCTCTCACTTGAGGGCTGTGTATAATAAATATGAAGTTAAGGCCGAACGCGATTGTTTGGCCACTTTGTCAATATCCTCAAACCTATTTGTTATGCTGTATTATGGAAAAAACAAAATAACTAATTGATTTCTGAAATTCTTCGTCGATAACTTGAAAAATACGTGTAGTACTAACAAGGCGTTTACAATCGGCAGAGTACTGTTAACGCTAAAGTGTCCCGGGTTCGATGACAAGCATTTCATAGAGGATATGTGTTGGTTTCGGTGGCATATCGATTGTCATTCACGAATGATCATATAACATATATGTTTTCTATGATCACGAGTGAATTAAAATCGATATAAGTCCGAATTCAACACATTGTCTTCTAATTAAATCAAACGTTGTTTTTTTTTCAAAGTGCACTTAGAAAAAGTTGCGTATGTGAACGTTGTGAGCATACGCGTATGCCTGGTTGGATATGCTAATTTACACAATTTGCGAAGGATTCCGGAGATGGTCGCTGCATCAAGATCGACTCATTTTTGGTGAAAAAACACTAAGATATTTTCTTCATGTGGTGAGTGTCGAAAGTAGTGCCTATATGCAAAACGTTTTCTTTCTCTTCTGGATGAAAAGCCATTTCTCGATCGCGCCCATTCCTTTAGTGGTTATCAACTGTTTCCTCAGTGTGTCTGCAACATGCGCGCGCGCACGTGTGTGTGTGTGTGTGTGTGTGTGTGTGTGTGTGTGTGTGTGTGTGTGTGTGTGTGTGTGTGTGTGTGTGTGTGTGTGTGTGTGTGTGTGTGTGTGTGTGTGTGTGTGTGTGTGTGTGTGTGTGTGTTTTCTCATTTACCCCTCTGGGTTATGTACTGAACATTTTGTCCTGGGTATCAATCAGTGTATAATCAACGATTTTAATAGCAATCAATGTCGGTTGCTCTTTTAACGTGATATTATGGGCATCTAACAGTGTATAGGTGTCTATCGCAACCGTTGTTTATTTTTGGTGTTTTCACTTCATACACATGTATATTTGTTAATGCAGCATCAACATACTAAAACAACATCCCGGAAAAAGAAAACTAATGCATTTGAATATCATCCGTACTTTGTGAATCTCAATTAAGTTTTAGTGCAGATTCGTTCATACGACACAAAGACACTCTTTTGTTTTACGGTATACACGCTTCTCACCAAGGCGATCCGGCTTCAATCCCAGACTCAGTTGTTGGCATGATGCGAGTGATTTAGTTTCCTAACTATATTGTAAACGTTTGTTTTATAATGCAGAATTGTTGGATAGAATTAAGAACATGATATTGAAGCGATAGATGCGGAATGTTATGTCCGTAACATTTAAAACATAAATAAATAATTTTTTTTTTTTTTTAAAAAACGTTGAAATAAAATAAACAGATGTTTATCTCTATATGCCTATGACCACGCTGATCACGAATTCGTTGGAATTTTTAAGATATCTACAGCCGTTCAAAAGTTATCAATTTTTAAAAAATAAATAAAAAAATACATATGTATCATATAATGAAAAAAAAAATATTTTTTTTTGTTTTCAATAAAACATAAACAGTTTATAGTGTTGTTTAAAAGTTTGAAAAAAAATTGAAAAAAAACATAAAAATAAAAAAGTTATAATCAAAAAATGTTTTGCATTAAGCACCCTTTTCTCACGCAGTCCTATTTACCTTCACAAATGAAATACGCTCGCTCGCTAGCTCGTTCGCTCCATCGAAATCAAACAATAAGATAGTGATATCTCTATGAATTTGTGTCGCTGAATCTGAATCCGGTGTTAATTTTTCGATGTCTTAACTCGTTAAAGAATTATTGAGTTTAAATTGTGCATTTCGATAAGAATGCAGCACCCTTTTAATAGAAGCGCAAAACCCGGTACACCTTACATTCCAGTGAAATAAAACAATAAGATAGTCCAATCTATGTGATTTTGTCTTCCTGAATCCGATTCCGGTGCTACTTTTCCGATATATGGACCCCTTAAAGAATTATTGATGTTTGAGTGATTGGTGGTTAAGTCTAACCATTATATTTAAGCATTTGTTGTATTTTGAACTACGGAAAATAAAACATTTCATTATACCTAATCGCTGCATTCAAGATTTGAGAGTTGTTTATCCCACTAACACGGACGATCATGTTAAAAAATGAATGGATGAATAGATAAACAAGACAGTGTGAAAATAAACAATTGTTAAAGTGATAGTATGGGCATTTTTTCACTGTTGAATTGAGCTGAAAAGAATTAACAGGTCAAAAGAATTAGTTTAAATGTGGTAACTGACCCATTATCTGCAACTCATCTTGCTACCAGTTGTCTACAAAAAATATGTATTATTTTCTATATTTTACATGACTCACCCAGTCCTCTAAGCCGAAACGATCCGTAAAACAAAATTGTGTCTTTGTGTCGTATGAACGAATCTGCATGAAAACTGCATTTAGACTCACATCGTTCATCGAATCATTTCTGTCGTCAGTTGTCAAAACGAAAGTACGGTTGACATTCAAATGGATTATTTTGCTCTTTCCAGCATATTGTTTTAGTAGGTTGATGCTGCATTAACAAATATAAGTGTATATGAAGTGACCAAACCAGAAATAAACACAACGGTTGCGATAGACGCCTTCATACTGTTAGATGCCCATAATATCACTTTAAGCTTCCAACACAAATCACAGCGAGAACCCAGGGACGCATTTCCAGTAGTTTCGATATATTGAAGATAGCAACTTGATATTTGGCATAGATTTGTATCTCATGGAGCTGCACATTTTGAGTGGTGAAGGGTCAAGGTCATCCTTCAATGTCAAAGGTCGAATATATGGGGGGGGGGGGGGGCATAGCGTTTCACACACACATCTTGTTAAAACTAAATCGAAGGACGACCGTTTGTGAGTTGATGATTTAAAATACTGTCGGACTACCGTAAATTGTTTGCTTGTGGTGAATGCCTAAAATAAAATGTGTTATAAAACAGAGTTAAATGTGAGAAGGTCCATTTATCGAAGCGATCATTCATGTATATGAATAGGTGTTTGTCATGGACCGTTTATACAACACCTTTGTTGACGATCAAACGACTGGTCCAGGATTTTATTTACATATACGTGGTTATCGGTTGCGTATACAAAAAAATCGTGGTCGAACTTACTTTAAAGTAATAATATCGTATCTGTGTTGACAGTTATTGAAAAATTGATATGATTTTACCCCCACCTTCGTCTATTTATTAAAGAGCTCTTTGTGTAAAATAGATTTAACTTTTCCAAAGGTACTTTGTGCCGCACTCTGGGATAAACAGGCTTACTGCTGGTCGATTGGTCATTGTCGGCTCGGGTACTACTTACATGTACCCCGGGAACTCTTAAATATACTTAAATGTACCCCGGGTACGGTAAATATACTAATACGTACCCGGGGATTTTAACGCTAAATCTGTCGTTGTCGGCCATTTTTTAAATTAATTATGTTCACCTTTATGTTAATTTTCTATATTATTGAAACTCATACTCAACAAGCATATTGATGCAGTTTTTTTAAGAGAAGTTTGTTTAAGATTAACAATATCGTTTTCCGTTAACTACTAGCGCGTTTTACGAAATTGGATTTTGGGCGGAAATACAACTCGGGTACGGTCTAATATCGACCGGGTACGGTTAAGTATATTTACCGTACCCGGGGTACATGTAAGTATATTTAAGAGTATCCGGGGTACATGTAAGTAGTACCCGAGCCGACAATGACCAATCGATCCTAACTGCTTGTGCGTAAATTGTCGTCTAAGATTGAGCACGTGCAGTCCGCACAGGCTTACAGGGACGACACTTGCGCGTTAATGGTGTTTTCGTTGCTGGGAAGAGTGGTTTAGTGGTATGTTTCTGGTCTAGGAATCGGAAGATCCGAACCCCGATCAGACCACATGATTGTTCAGAGCAAAAATTGCATCCCACGCTTGCTCCTCTGCAACGAGGTGTATTATGGGTACGTGTGAGGGAAATAGGCCAATGTTCTGTGGCTGCATCCTGCGCCGAATGTAATTGGACGACTTATATCTCAGTGATCGAGGGGTAAATGTCTGCTCAAGATATCATTAATATCATACTTTAAGCCAATCCTTTAACATTTTCTTTTTTTCTCGTTAAAATGACGTCTCTTTTTAACGAAGATCCAATTTTTATGCGGACACTTTCCGTCCCTGATTAGCCTGTGCGGACTACACAGCGTAGTTCATCAAATCTCTCCCTCCGTGCTTGGATGTGACTTATACCGCCGAGCATAGATAATTAAATTCCCGTCGTGAATGCAAATCACATTTTGATGATTAAGATGAAAATATTTAAAAAAAAAAACATGAAATCCATTAATAAGATAAGTAAAATTTGAATCAATCAACATCACGTCTTTTAAAATAAAAATACACAAGAAACCACAAGAAAGTTGGGTTGAATTTTTTCGGGTACTACTTACATGTACCCCGGGAACTCTTAAATATACTTAAATGTACCCCGGGTAAGGTAAATATACTAATATGTATCCGGGGATTTTAACGCTAAATCTGTCGTTGTCGGCTATTTTTTAAATTAATTATGTTCACATTTATGTTAATTTTCTATATTATTGAAACTCATACTCAACAAGCATATTGATGCAGTTTTTTTTAAAGAGAAGTTTGTTGAAGATTAACAATATCGTTTTCCGTTTACTACTAGCGCGTTTTACGACATTGGATTTTGGGCGGAAATACAACTCCAGCATATTTTACAGTGAACATGCAAAATAAGATTGGCATAACTTAACATAAATATGCACATGTTAAATAATTTTTTAACAATGGGAATACCTAGGTTTTTTAATGAACCTAAATCATACAAGAGTTCCTTAAATGCTGAGTAAAACATATGTTACAGTTTCTAATTTTAAAAGTAATTGACGTTCAATTGAACATTGGTGTGAACAATAAAAGAATAAATACGATTTGAATTCCACATACTATATTTGTTTTAAACAAGCAATTCACAAACCAAAATGAGATCACCAACACAAAAGTTTACAAAACACTGGTACGCACTATGGCAAAATGATTCTTATATCATTAAAGAATGTTACTTATTTTTGAGTTATCGTTGTATATTAGCCAATTAACAACTCTTTCGTTCTAGTGCGTGGTTTGAATTACCTCGCACATAAATACCAAATCGTTTTTATTCACCAATAAACAACGACATATCCATTTTTAGAACACATACATGTTATTGACAGGGTTAAATTACCAAACATCATCAAAGGCAAAGGTGTCAACAAATAACCATGAAAACAGTGTACACCTTTACTGCTGCTGTCCCCGGAAATAACACCTGGTGATTGTGAAAAAAGGTCATACAACGCATATTTACCCAAAATCGTGATTTCCGTAAGTTTAATTAATATTTTTAATGCTTGCATGTTTTCAAATTAATCAGCCCGCAACGAAAACGGCCGCCATTTTGGAAACGTGTTATAGTGCATCGTTCCTAAAACGAAAATTTCACTAAAAAATCATGTCAACTTTGGAGGACTCCTTTTCAATAATGTTTTGATAGATATTTGATATATAAACCCATAGACAATCAGGCGGGTGGAATGGCGGCATAAAAGAAAAAAAGCATGCGAAGCCACTTAGACGCATGCGCAAAACGTTGTTAACAAGCGTTATTTCCGGGGACCGCCAAATTACAAACTTTCCAAAACACGTACCAACACAAATATCCGAACACAAACACGTACCAACACAAATATCCGAACACAATGAACGCCAATCACACCCGTCTTAGCACACGAAAAGTCCATAACAATTATCTAAACAGAATATAAAAAAGAAAATAAGTCATTTGACAACAAATCTGGTAGACAGCAAAGTCTGATAAGCACTGACGTCATTATATTGTTGACACACTTTACAGCGGTCTTAAAGAGGGTCCTCGTTCACTATATTCCAGTAAACTGATTGTTGTCTAATGCCTTTGCACATCCAATGCCGTGAAACGGACAGAGGTCTAAGGCCTCGGCATGCCCCTATCCGGCAAGCAGTTGCACGACGCCTGTACAAAGACTGTTCCCACGGAACACAGCCGTCTTACAGTCCAGCCGCCTTGTAAATGCTGCTCGTACATCTGGCGATGGCGATCTACTGCAGTCTTGTCGCATGGTCTCTCGAATTTGGTCGATGCTGATTCTGCACGGCTGGATAACACGGTGTTTTGAATCGCTTCTTTGTTCTGTACGTCAGGAGTCGGTTCAACGGACGTTAGCGCATTTAGAATAAGACCGTTCCCGGTGGTACCAGGTTTGATTTTAGTCTGCTCTTTGATTGCCCGGCCCACCAAAAGCGTTTGGGTCATAAACGGAATCCATGCACGTATCACCAGCACGTCACGTTGGCGTCTTTTTCATTATCAACGCATCCCCGCGACAGGTCATAGTTTTGGCCTCTGGGGCAACACATCGGGATTGATTTGCCACCGTTACATTCCCAATACCCTCTGCAGTTCGCCTGGTCCTTTCTCTGCCGGCCGTCAGTGATTCCATGACACAAGTCATGTCGGCAAACCGTGTCGGTAGCCAGAATGCACGTGAGCAGTTTGATGTTCCAGTAGGTACTATACGCACAGTCCCTTTCAACGCCAAAGAGCTGGCCTCGAGTATCTGTCAGGCACTGAATGTATTTGCCACAGTCGCTGGGGTGTTCGTTATACCCCGACCTCTCTTTCATTGCGAACTCGTCGCAAAGGCTTTCGAACAACTGGCCGTTGATCAAGATGGACGACACCAGGAACAGTATACAGCGTATTGTCCACATTTCCAAGAATTTATAGCAAAACAGTTTTGATATTATTCCCCCAAAATCACGATATATTTATTTTTGTAAACCCGGTATTCAACTATCCAGTGACCGTTAGGTATTACATGAGATAAACCAACATGAAAGCACAATTATATACTAAACGGTCTGCACCAACCATAAGTTCAGCCGATTGTAAATCATAAATGATATATATGTCTCCAATTAACAACCCACGTTGCTATCATAAATTATTATATATTTATTAATTATTTAAATTTAGAATCGTTAATACATGGGCTTATGTTCTTTTTGGCGTTAAAATTTATGTGTTGGTACTTGCAATTCGTCATCATTTAATCTTTAGAACAAGTCATAATTAATATAAATGACACATTAATACGCCAATGTGGCGCTAACAAAAATTCTAATTGCTGTAGCATTTTAATGACATTTACGCAACTATCAATTGTAAAAATTGATTTGATTTATTTTCCAACATAACGAATGACTTTGCATAGGAAAAAACTGTTCCCTCGGCACGTTGAAAGAAATAGCTTCAATGTTTGAAATATTAATACTCCGCGATCTGAGAAAACGGGGCTTAATGCATCGCGTTAACCCATGTATGCCCAGTGGTCTCTCCAATCCTTCTAAATTGGATCAATTTATTTCCAAAATAAGGGATGTCTAGTATACTTATTTCTATATTTAGAAAATTTCTTACAGAAATTCCTTTAAGCAAACAGCGCAGACCCTGATGAGACGCCGAATCATGCGGCGTCTCATCTGTGTATACGCTGTTTGCCAATGCCTTTTTTCTAGACGCTAGGCATAAATGGGTTAAGTGTCATCCAAGATTAGCCTGTGCAGTCCGCACAAGCTAATCAGTGACGACACTTTCCGCTTTTATGAGCCTAGTTTTCCCAACACGAGACTCATGTAATTGAATTTCTTACATATTATGTGCATATACTTCTCAACTGAATAACTTTTATATAAACGCAAAAGAAGAAACTCACAAATTGATGACGATAATCCACATGAGCTCTTTATTGACTTGAAACATGATTTGTTTTTCCACAAATGATGAACGTTTGCAGGCTGAAAGAAACATGTGACTGGGCGTGCCTGTTTATTGTTTGGAACCCGGCAGTGATGAGGGGCTGTGTAAACAATATAGAGACGCGACCGAGACGCATCCACCGGGCATCCGCATGGGGTTCCTTGTATGGGAAACGAATGAGAAACGGGATTGCCCATTGCACATGCGCGTATGCCTGGTTTTCCTTGTGGTTTTCCTTGTGGTGGTTATTTATAATTGTTTATGCTAATTAAGGGTGAACATACACTAACATATTTCTCTCACTTGAGGGCTGTGTATAATAAATATGAAGTTAAGGCCGAACGCGATTGTTTGGCCACTTTGTCAATATCCTCAAACCTATTTGTTATGCTGTATTATGGAAAAAACAAAATAACTAATTGATTTCTGAAATTCTTCGTCGATAACTTGAAAAATACGTGTAGTACTAACAAGGCGTTTACAATCGGCAGAGTACTGTTAACGCTAAAGTGTCCCGGGTTCGATGACAAGCATTTCATAGAGGATATGTGTTGGTTTCGGTGGCATATCGATTGTCATTCACGAATGATCATATAACATATATGTTTTCTATGATCACGAGTGAATTAAAATCGATATAAGTCCGAATTCAACACATTGTCTTCTAATTAAATCAAACGTTGTTTTTTTTTCAAAGTGCACTTAGAAAAAGTTGCGTATGTGAACGTTGTGAGCATACGCGTATGCCTGGTTGGATATGCTAATTTACACAATTTGCGAAGGATTCCGGAGATGGTCGCTGCATCAAGATCGACTCATTTTTGGTGAAAAAACACTAAGATATTTTCTTCATGTGGTGAGTGTCGAAAGTAGTGCCTATATGCAAAACGTTTTCTTTCTCTTCTGGATGAAAAGCCATTTCTCGATCGCGCCCATTCCTTTAGTGGTTATCAACTGTTTCCTCAGTGTGTCTGCAACATGCGCGCGCGCACGTGTGTGTGTGTGTGTGTGTGTGTGTGTGTGTGTGTGTGTGTGTGTGTGTGTGTGTGTGTGTGTGTGTGTGTGTGTGTGTGTGTGTGTGTGTGTGTGTGTGTGTGTGTGTGTGTGTGTGTGTGTGTGTGTGTTTTCTCATTTACCCCTCTGGGTTATGTACTGAACATTTTGTCCTGGGTATCAATCAGTGTATAATCAACGATTTTAATAGCAATCAATGTCGGTTGCTCTTTTAACGTGATATTATGGGCATCTAACAGTGTATAGGTGTCTATCGCAACCGTTGTTTATTTTTGGTGTTTTCACTTCATACACATGTATATTTGTTAATGCAGCATCAACATACTAAAACAACATCCCGGAAAAAGAAAACTAATGCATTTGAATATCATCCGTACTTTGTGAATCTCAATTAAGTTTTAGTGCAGATTCGTTCATACGACACAAAGACACTCTTTTGTTTTACGGTATACACGCTTCTCACCAAGGCGATCCGGCTTCAATCCCAGACTCAGTTGTTGGCATGATGCGAGTGATTTAGTTTCCTAACTATATTGTAAACGTTTGTTTTATAATGCAGAATTGTTGGATAGAATTAAGAACATGATATTGAAGCGATAGATGCGGAATGTTATGTCCGTAACATTTAAAACATAAATAAATAATTTTTTTTTTTTTTAAAAAACGTTGAAATAAAATAAACAGATGTTTATCTCTATATGCCTATGACCACGCTGATCACGAATTCGTTGGAATTTTTAAGATATCTACAGCCGTTCAAAAGTTATCAATTTTTAAAAAATAAATAAAAAAATACATATGTATCATATAATGAAAAAAAAAATATTTTTTTTTGTTTTCAATAAAACATAAACAGTTTATAGTGTTGTTTAAAAGTTTGAAAAAAAATTGAAAAAAAACATAAAAATAAAAAAGTTATAATCAAAAAATGTTTTGCATTAAGCACCCTTTTCTCACGCAGTCCTATTTACCTTCACAAATGAAATACGCTCGCTCGCTAGCTCGTTCGCTCCATCGAAATCAAACAATAAGATAGTGATATCTCTATGAATTTGTGTCGCTGAATCTGAATCCGGTGTTAATTTTTCGATGTCTCAACTCGTTAAAGAATTATTGAGTTTAAATTGTGCATTTCGATAAGAATGCAGCACCCTTTTAATAGAAGCGCAAAACCCGGTACACCTTACATTCCAGTGAAATAAAACAATAAGATAGTCCAATCTATGTGATTTTGTCTTCCTGAATCCGATTCCGGTGCTACTTTTCCGATATATGGACCCCTTAAAGAATTATTGATGTTTGAGTGATTGGTGGTTAAGTCTAACCATTATATTTAAGCATTTGTTGTATTTTGAACTACGGAAAATAAAACATTTCATTATACCTAATCGCTGCATTCAAGATTTGAGAGTTGTTTATCCCACTAACACGGACGATCATGTTAAAAAATGAATGGATGAATAGATAAACAAGACAGTGTGAAAATAAACAATTGTTAAAGTGATAGTATGGGCATTTTTTCACTGTTGAATTGAGCTGAAAAGAATTAACAGGTCAAAAGAATTAGTTTAAATGTGGTAACTGACCCATTATCTGCAACTCATCTTGCTACCAGTTGTCTACAAAAAAATATGTATTATTTTCTATATTTTACATGACTCACCCAGTCCTCTAAGCCGAAACGATCCGTAAAACAAAATTGTGTCTTTGTGTCGTATGAACGAATCTGCATGAAAACTGCATTTAGACTCACATCGTTCATCGAATCATTTCTGTCGTCAGTTGTCAAAACGAAAGTACGGTTGACATTCAAATGGATTATTTTGCTCTTTCCAGCATATTGTTTTAGTAGGTTGATGCTGCATTAACAAATATAAGTGTATATGAAGTGACCAAACCAGAAATAAACACAACGGTTGCGATAGACGCCTTCATACTGTTAGATGCCCATAATATCACTTTAAGCTTCCAACACAAATCACAGCGAGAACCCAGGGACGCATTTCCAGTAGTTTCGATATATTGAAGATAGCAACTTGATATTTGGCATAGATTTGTATCTCATGGAGCTGCACATTTTGAGTGGTGAAGGGTCAAGGTCATCCTTCAATGTCAAAGGTCGAATATATGGGGGGGGGGGGGGGGGCATAGCGTTTCACACACACATCTTGTTAAAACTAAATCGAAGGACGACCGTTTGTGAGTTGATGATTTAAAATACTGTCGGACTACCGTAAATTGTTTGCTTGTGGTGAATGCCTAAAATAAAATGTGTTATAAAACAGAGTTAAATGTGAGAAGGTCCATTTATCGAAGCGATCATTCATGTATATGAATAGGTGTTTGTCATGGACCGTTTATACAACACCTTTGTTGACGATCAAACGACTGGTCCAGGATTTTATTTACATATACGTGGTTATCGGTTGCGTATACAAAAAAATCGTGGTCGAACTTACTTTAAAGTAATAATATCGTATCTGTGTTGACAGTTATTGAAAAATTGATATGATTTTACCCCCACCTTCGTCTATTTATTAAAGAGCTCTTTGTGTAAAATAGATTTAACTTTTCCAAAGGTACTTTGTGCCGCACTCTGGGATAAACAGGCTTACTGCTGGTCGATTGGTCATTGTCGGCTCGGGTACTACTTACATGTACCCCGGGAACTCTTAAATATACTTAAATGTACCCCGGGTACGGTAAATATACTAATACGTACCCGGGGATTTTAACGCTAAATCTGTCGTTGTCGGCCATTTTTTAAATTAATTATGTTCACCTTTATGTTAATTTTCTATATTATTGAAACTCATACTCAACAAGCATATTGATGCAGTTTTTTTAAGAGAAGTTTGTTTAAGATTAACAATATCGTTTTCCGTTAACTACTAGCGCGTTTTACGAAATTGGATTTTGGGCGGAAATACAACTCGGGTACGGTCTAATATCGACCGGGTACGGTTAAGTATATTTACCGTACCCGGGGTACATGTAAGTATATTTAAGAGTATCCGGGGTACATGTAAGTAGTACCCGAGCCGACAATGACCAATCGATCCTAACTGCTTGTGCGTAAATTGTCGTCTAAGATTGAGCACGTGCAGTCCGCACAGGCTTACAGGGACGACACTTGCGCGTTAATGGTGTTTTCGTTGCTGGGAAGAGTGGTTTAGTGGTATGTTTCTGGTCTAGGAATCGGAAGATCCGAACCCCGATCAGACCACATGATTGTTCAGAGCAAAAATTGCATCCCACGCTTGCTCCTCTGCAACGAGGTGTATTATGGGTACGTGTGAGGGAAATAGGCCAATGTTCTGTGGCTGCATCCTGCGCCGAATGTAATTGGACGACTTATATCTCAGTGATCGAGGGGTAAATGTCTGCTCAAGATATCATTAATATCATACTTTAAGCCAATCCTTTAACATTTTCTTTTTTTCTCGTTAAAATGACGTCTCTTTTTAACGAAGATCCAATTTTTATGCGGACACTTTCCGTCCCTGATTAGCCTGTGCGGACTACACAGCGTAGTTCATCAAATCTCTCCCTCCGTGCTTGGATGTGACTTATACCGCCGAGCATAGATAATTAAATTCCCGTCGTGAATGCAAATCACATTTTGATGATTAAGATGAAAATATTTAAAAAAAAAACATGAAATCCATTAATAAGATAAGTAAAATTTGAATCAATCAACATCACGTCTTTTAAAATAAAAATACACAAGAAACCACAAGAAAGTTGGGTTGAATTTTTTCGGGTACTACTTACATGTACCCCGGGAACTCTTAAATATACTTAAATGTACCCCGGGTAAGGTAAATATACTAATATGTATCCGGGGATTTTAACGCTAAATCTGTCGTTGTCGGCTATTTTTTAAATTAATTATGTTCACATTTATGTTAATTTTCTATATTATTGAAACTCATACTCAACAAGCATATTGATGCAGTTTTTTTTAAAGAGAAGTTTGTTGAAGATTAACAATATCGTTTTCCGTTTACTACTAGCGCGTTTTACGACATTGGATTTTGGGCGGAAATACAACTCCAGCATATTTTACAGTGAGTCACACATGCAAAATAAGATTGGCATAACTTAACATAAATATGCACATGTTAAATAATTTTTTAACAATGGGAATACCTAGGTTTTTTAATGAACCTAAATCATACAAGAGTTCCTTAAATGCTGAGTAAAACATATGTTACAGTTTCTAATTTTAAAAGTAATTGACGTTCAATTGAACATTGGTGTGAACAATAAAAGAATAAATACGATTTCAATTCCACATACTATATTTGTTTTAAACAAGCAATTCACAAACCAAAATGAGATCACCAACACAAAAGTTTACAAAACACTGGTACGCACTATGGCAAAATGATTCTTATATCATTAAAGAATGTTACTTATTTTTGAGTTATCGTTGTATATTAGCCAATTAACAACTCTTTCGTTCTAGTGCGTGGTTTGAATTACCTCGCACATAAATACCAAATCGTTTTTATTCACCAATAAACAACGACAAATCCATTTTTAGAACACATACATGTTATTGACAGGGTTAAATTACCAAACATCATCAAAGGCAAAGGTGTCAACAAATAACCATGAAAACAGTGTACACCTTTACTGCTGCTGTCCCCGGAAATAACACCTGGTGATTGTGAAAAAAGGTCATACAACGCATATTTACCCAAAATCGTGATTTCCGTAAGTTTAATTAATATTTTTAATGCTTGCATGTTTTCAAATTAATCAGCCCGCAACGAAAACGGCCGCCATTTTGGAAACGTGTTATAGTGCATCGTTCCTAAAACGAAAATTTCACTAAAAAATCATGTCAACTTTGGAGGACTCCTTTTCAATAATGTTTTGATAGATATTTGATATATAAACCCATAGACAATCAGGCGGGTGGAATGGCGGCATAAAAGAAAAAAAGCATGCGAAGCCACTTAGACGCATGCGCAAAACGTTGTTAACAAGTGTTATTTCCGGAGATCGCCAAAATACAAACTTTCCAAAACACGTACCAACACAAATATCCGAACACAATGAACGTCAACCGCACCCGTCTTAGCACACGAAAAGGCAATAACAATTATCTAAACAGAATATAAAAAAGAAAATAAGTCATTTGACAACAAATCTGGTAGACAGCAAAGTCTGATAAGCACTGACGTCATTATATTGTTGACACACTTTACAGCGGTCTTAAAGAGGGTCCTCGTTCACTATATTCCAGTAAACTGAGTGTGGTCTAATGCTTTTGCACATCCAATGCCGTGAAACGGACAGAGGTCTAAGGCCTTGGCATGCCCCTATCCGGCAAGCAGTTGCACGACGCCTGTACAAAGACTGTTCCCACGGAACACAGCCGTCTTACAGTCCAGCCGCCTTGTAAATGCTGCTCGTACATCTGGCGATGGCGATCTACTGCAGTCTTGTCGCATGGTCTCTCGATTTTGGTCGATGCTGATTCTGCACGGCTGGATAACACGGTGTTTTGAATCGCTTCTTTGTTCTGTACGTCAGGAGTCGGTTCAACGGACGTTAGCGCATTTAGAATAAGACCGTTCCCGGTGGTACCAGGTTTGATTTTAGTCTGCTCTTTGTTGCCCGGCCCACCAAAAGCGTTTGGGTCATAAACGGAATCCATGCACGTATCACCGCACGTCACGTTGGCGTCTTTTTCATTATCAACGCATCCCCGCGACAGGTCATAGTTTTGGCCTCTGGGGCAACACATCGGGATTGATTTGCCACCGTTACATTCCCAATACCCTCTGCAGTTCGCCTGGTCCTTTCTCTGCCGGCCGTCAGTGATTCCATGACACAAGTCATGTCGGCAAACCGTGTCGGTAGCCAGAATGCACGTGAGCAGTTTGATGTTCCAGTAGGTACTATACGCACAGTCCCTTTCAACGCCAAAGAGCTGGCCTCGAGTATCTGTCAGGCACTGAATGTATTTGCCACAGTCGCTGGGGTGTTCGTTATACCCCGACCTCTCTTTCATTGCGAACTCGTCGCAAAGGCTTTCGAACAACTGGCCGTTGATCAAGATGGACGACACCAGGAACAGTATACAGCGTATTGTCCACATTTCCAAGAATTTATAGCAAAACAGTTTTGATATTATTCCCCCAAAATCACGATATATTTATTTTTGTAAACCCGGTATTCAACTATCCAGTGACCGTTAGGTATTACATGAGATAAACCAACATGAAAGCACAATTATATACTAAACGGTCTGCACCAACCATAAGTTCAGCCGATTGTAAATCATAAATGATATATATGTCTCCAATTAACAACCCACGTTGCTATCATAAATTATTATATATTTATTAATTATTTAAATTTAGAATCGTTAATACATGGGCTTATGTTCTTTTTGGCGTTAAAATTTATGTGTTGGTACTTGCAATTCGTCATCATTTAATCTTTAGAACAAGTCATAATTAATATAAATGACACATTAATACGCCAATGTGGCGCTAACAAAAATTCTAATTGCTGTAGCATTTTAATGACATTTACGCAACTATCAATTGTAAAAATTGATTTGATTTATTTTCCAACATAACGAATGACTTTGCATAGGAAAAAACTGTTCCCTCGGCACGTTGAAAGAAATAGCTTCAATGTTTGAAATATTAATACTCCGCGATCTGAGAAAACGGGGCTTAATGCATCGCGTTAACCCATGTATGCCCAGTGGTCTCTCCAATCCTTCTAAATTGGATCAATTTATTTCCAAAATAAGGGATGTCTAGTATACTTATTTCTATATTTAGAAAATTTCTTACAGAAATTCCTTTAAGCAAACAGCGCAGACCCTGATGAGACGCCGAATCATGCGGCGTCTCATCTGTGTATACGCTGTTTGCCAATGCCTTTTTTCTAGACGCTAGGCATAAATGGGTTAAGTGTCATCCAAGATTAGCCTGTGCAGTCCGCCGTGACCGAACTCTCCACCTAGACGGGATTATTGTTTTAGAAGGACTTTCTTTAACCGAGAAATGCCGTAAAGCGGAAAGTGTAGTCCCTGATAGTACCGGGATTTAAAAATCTGAGACGACACTCTTGGCACGTGCATTAGGCCCTGTTCTTCCAGAATGCAGCTCATTTGTATTAATACAAAATTGTTATCGTTTATTGCATATATACGGAATATTACGCTAGTCAATTGTTCCGTATGTTTTGTATCAGGCGAGTGGCTTGTGTGATGACGTATCTCACGAGAGGCGGAGCCTCGAGTGTGATATAAAATAGCGCAAGCCACGAGACTTATACAAACGCTTGTTACAATTGACTTGCGTAATATTTCTTTTATTATATACAACTTTGAATCATTTAAGTTAAAACAATTAGTTTAAGCGTTCATAACTAACCAAGAATGCTCTTATAATTTTCTGCATTCAAAGTGACGTCATTAAAAGTAGTCCGGCCAGTATGGTAATGCGGAATTGGAAAAATAGCTAGTAGCATAATACGGGAATTATTTCCGTTCAGTTGTATTTTACCGATTTATACAACTTGTATTTTTTGGGAACATAAAGCAGGTATAAAATAAAAAACATTATTGGCCCATAACAGTGTATCTGTCGCCTAAATATTTAGTTTCGTACAAGTATTCTTGTTAAAAATACACGTGGCAGTCTTCAACGTAGTGTTTGTCTCGAAAATAAAAAATAAATCCATCAAATGTCTAAGTACGTAATCAAAATGTTTTTTCTTAACCTTAAATGAGCTAGTTAATATACCAAATATTGAAAGATAGTCAATCAACGTCTTAAATCACGGTCTTCAATAAACATACACAATCATCCGATAAGAGTTAAATCGCGTCACACATCTGCATAAAGGTTGTATCCATGCTAAGTAAATTGTATTGTTAGACTTGTTGACTTCCTCGGTTTGGTTGCTTATACAAATACCTTTTATGGAGCAGATTTTCATGTAGGTGTTATTGTTGAAAATAATGAGGTTTGAAATATCAGCTGTTCACGCACAAATGCCATTCAGTGAAAATATTTGCATAAAATATCGATAATGGTGTTGAAATGTTATAACGACGTATGTGTCATCATAGCCGCTTAGTGACACAGTGACAAACGTTGTTGTACATTTTTCTGAGGGAAATGAATCATTACCTGAAGATTATATAAGTCGCGTCATTCGAAAAATGGTTCTTACGTCATATGCGATAGGGGCAACATGTCCGCTATAAGGTCAAGCAATGTCTTATGTCATGTGCGATAGGGAAACATGTCCGCTCTAATGTCACTCTAGGTTTTTCGGTCTCATTAGTGGTCAATGTTAACCCTTTGCATGCTTGGAAATTTGTCGTCTGCTAAAATGTCGTCTGCTGAATTTCTAAAGTTAGCATTTTCTTCGATTTTTTTCAAAGAATATTATCAGAATATCAAACAGTTTGGATCCTGATGAGACGCCACGTTCTGTGGCGTCTCATCTGGATCCAAACTGTTTGCAAAGGCCTTCAAAATTCGGTTCCCGCACTGAAAGGGTTAACTCCCGACCTTACTGGCCGCATATGACATTAGACCCATTTTCGCATGATGCGGCTCACATATAATGTATACCTTCACAGTATAACTCACGTTTATCTTTTCTTACTGGGCATGTTGCCGTAATGAGATTTTAAATTAACCCATTTATGCCCAGTGGACTCTCCCATCCTTCTAAATTGGATCAATTTATTTCCAAAATTAGGGGTGTCAAGTATTTTTATTTCTATATTTAAAATATTTCATAAAGAAATTCATTTCAGCAAACAGCGCAAACCCAGATGAGACGCCGCATTATGCGGCGTCTCATCTGGGTCTACGCTGTTTGCAATGTCCTTTTTTCAGGACGCTAGGCATGAATGGGTTAATACTTTTATATAAATACTTGATAATCTTAAAAGTATTCATTAGCATACGTGATGGAATAAATGTGCTAACAATGTACATATATAATATCGTTACTTTGACATGTGACCCAATCGACTATTTGTTGTACCCACATTTTATCATTAAATTAAACTCGCAAAATTGTTCAGAGATAAGCTATAATTGCAAAACTATAACTATAACTTTTTAATATATATTATTAAAGAATTTTTGGTAGTGTGAATGTGGACTTCATTATACTGTTATTGATCGTAGGTTTGGTTTTGCTTGTGTATGCGTAACCATGTATTTTTGTTTATGTTTTATTTACAACGACAAGCTTTTACTGATTTAGATTAATAGACGTGCTGTTCTGCTACGTTCAAGTTGCGTTAAATTCGGATTTGTTTTAGTTTTGATCCGTTCAGGTTGTTTTCGGACCCATTATTGTCCGTTCCGTTTAATTCTGTTCTCTTTTAAGCCTATACATGTTTTTCGTAGCAATTTTGTTTCGGGCTATGTCATTTTGAAGCAATATTATATTGTTCCAGTAACAAGATAATTTTGCAAATGCGTTTTACCGCTTCGATGTTATTATATCATCCCTGCGAAGGTTATTTACCATTTTTCTAAATAAATTACAATTTACAACGATGTATTTTTAATAATGATTAATCCCTTTCTATTCAATAAGCAAACCATATGGACGCATTGAACGTCTCAACTGGTTAAAGTTCATTGCAAAATTGATAGAAAATTCGTTTCTGAACAAAATAGTTCAGTAGAACATATAATATCAACGTGTTAATGATCAGGGTTAAGCCATAGTTAGTGGAGCTTCGGTGTAAATACGAGTAGTATTGCTTGCGAAAAGTGTACTCCATACAGGCGAGGGCACAACTTCATTTAGGCTGTAGCCATGGTGCACACAATGCGCAGGTGGCCATTTTGCCCAAAATGCGAAGACGACCTTTTTGCCCATAATGCAAATAGAAAACAACAAACAAACATCAGAGTGCAATCGACAAAGCAGTAAGTAGTTTTTTGAAAAGATGACATGAACAAATGAGTTTCGTTCTGAGAAAACTGGGCTTAAAGCCGCACACCTTGAAATGAAGTACATGTTAATCAATACATATAGATGCAATTTGAAAGCGTGCAAAATTGCCATTAAATCTATAGCCTAATTAGCATGTTATTTATTTTATTTTTTTATTTTAAACCCGAAAGTAGGATTTCTATACGTATACGTACATTTCGACTCACGCGATTATTTTTAAGTTTTAAAGCGCAAAAAGACGGATTTCTACCTTGTCATCACCAGATATATTCTAAATGAGATAGATGAAATTAAATCTATAGCCTAGTTAGCAAGTGATTTATTAATTTTTCTAACGGTACCGCTTTTAAAACCGAAAGTAGGATTTCTAGACGTATACGTCCATTTCGACAAACGCGATTATTTTTAAGTTTTAAAGCGCAAAAGAGAAAGATTTCTACCTTGTTACCACCAGATATATTCTAACTGGCATAGATAAAATAGGTTTCTTATTTATACTTAAATTTATTATGCCATGTATTTCATTTCAAGATGTGTGGCTTTAATGCATGTGCGTAAAGTGTCGTTCCAGATTAGCATGTTCAGTCCGCACAGGCTAAGCAGGGACGACAATTTCCGCCTAAACTGGATTTTTGCTAAGAAGAGAATTTCTTAAAACAGAAAATATCATAAAAGCGGAAAGTGTCGTTCCTGATTAGCCTGTGCGGACTGCACATGCTAATCTGGGATGACACTTTACGCACATGCATTAAATCCTCTTTTCACAGAGCACGTCCCAAATTATTTGGCCTTGTTCCGGGAAAGCCGAATTTTATCCAGGTTCGTAAGGTGTCGTTCCAGATTAGCCTGGTTAGTCCGCACATGCTAATCAGGCATGACACCGTCCGCTTGTATGGCATTTTTCGTTGAAAGGAGGTCTTTACTAACCGAAAATCAACTGTGCAGACTGCACAGGCTAATCTCGGATGACACCTTACTCGTATTTATTTAGCTCCGGGTTCTGAGAAAACTGGGCATAATGCATGTGCTTAAAGTGTCGTCCCAAATTAGCGTGTGCAGTCGCACAGGCTAATCAGGGACGACTCTTCCCGCTTTTATGACATTTTTCGTTAAAATGAAGTCTCTTCTTAGCAAAAATCCTGCGGACTGCACAGGCTAATCTGGGACGACACTTTACGCACATGCATTATGCCCAGTTTTCTCAGAACGCGACTTATTTGTTTAAAAGCAAGGTGTTATTGTTTCGTCGACCCGTAGTAAAAATCCGTGTAACTCGTAGTGTCATTGATCTTAATTTAATTTAATGAGCGTGTTAAAAATCAGATTTAATCGGGTATACGCAAACCACAGGTAGTAATGTGCTTGTGATTGTATTTACCTGGTCGCATTGTGTGTGTATCATTAGAAATCTTCAACTTTGACGACTTTAAAAGACTGATCGCATTCAGTAATAATAATACCATGAATAAATATACCTTGTCCAACTTCAGGAGATCCGCCGCATCAAAAGAAACATGGAAAGTTGTGTGACAACGTTTGTGGATTTAGCTATGGAGATATACATTGTGTATTTATAATTCATGGATATAACGGGCAAAATTAAGGTCTAACTATGTCTTCAGGTAAGTTAAACTACTTATTATTACCTTGTTCGTAAACACACTAAACAGTGGAGGTAAAATAGAGGGTTGTGTTTAGATTACACGAAGTCGAAATTTAAAAAAATCAATTACAAGCCTGTTATTTCACTGAATTGTTACCGTGAAGCGACCGGGAGGGCGCGGGTTCAATCCCCACTGCGGGGGCGTTCTTTTAATCTCACCAAAGACATCGCGCATTGGTTCTACCCAGGAAACGGACTCGATAGTTTTAATAAGCCTTAGGCTTTTGATGTAATCGAGTTTAAATAAATAGATTTATAATTGAGCAGCGTTCTGAGAAAACTGGGCGTAATGCATGTGCGTAAAGTTTCGTTCCAGATTAGCCTGTGCAGTTCGCACAGGCTAATCAGGGACGACACTTTCCGCTTTTATGGTATTTTTCGTTTAAAGGAAGTCTCTTCTACACGAAAATCCAGTTCAGGCGGAAAGTGTGGACTGCACAGGCTAATCTGGAACGACACTTAACGCACATGCATTATGCCCAGTTTTTTCAGAACGCTTCTCAAATAAATAGATTTATATAAACTTAATTCAATTATTACATATATATTAATGAAAAAAAACCATCTGTATGAACACATTTTTGGATTTTTGGATCTATGGTGTTCGTATGCACGAATTCTTTACTTTACAATAATTAGATATAGATATGTGAATCACATACCAAGTGTTATAATATGCAATAATTTATTATCCAGAGGTCTTTATTTACAAAATAAAAGTATGTTCTATTCTGCTATAGTATAATTTATAAGCTAATCAATGTCTTATTCACTTTATCTGGAATGTATTATGGCCCACATGGCAAAATATTTTACAATAATTATATATATATATATATATATATATATATATATATATATATATATATATATATATATATATATATATATATATATATATATATATATATATATGACAGAAAACTCACATACCAAGTGTTATAATATGCAATATATTATGATTCAGAGGGCTTTATTTGAAAATAAAAGTATGTTCTATTCTTCTATAGTATAATTTAGAACCAAATCACTGTATAAGAAACTTAAGCGAAAAAAAAACGCAAACACAATAGATTCAATAGGAACATATTTGAAAATAAAATGCACGTTTTTACACGTGACCTCGTGCATTTATTACAAACGTACATAAACTAGTTCAAACGATCAATTTGAATCGGAATCTGTTGAAACCATTGGGAATTGTAACATAACGCTCTCTGCACATTGTCTAGAAGACAAAAGGGACCGGTCTCGCCACTTGGTTGGTTTCCAACTTTAAGTAAGGTCGTGAACTAGTCCTCCTAGCTGAAATTGGAAATGTTTGATCATGAAATGCTTTAGCAAAGTTTACGTTTAATATTACTAGTGTGCGATCATCTGAACTAATTATGTTTGTGAAATAAAACATGCAAACATGTCATTATTTGTTGAGGGAAAAACACTACCTAACTACGAATAAATTAAAGAGCTTTTTACCATTGACCATAATATTTATGTGTTATTAACTTATTATTTTGAAAACATACGCATATTCAATGAACCCCTGTTGAAGGAATTTAGTGTGTGTAACCTAGAGAGTAGTTACAAGCCCTTATGTTACTAGTTACAAGCCCTTATGTTACTAGTTCTGGCATTTCTAAATAACATATTTACAATAGATAAAAAAAAATCCTGTAACGCAGTATTTATTGGTTTGAAAGAGTTAATCGTGAAGAACACAACCGAAACATACTGAATTATATACATTGAGGAGTGTTCTTATATGTCTCAAATTGCTTAATGGATAGGGGTCCAGAACTTGGGTTGTTTATATTTTTGCATAATTGATATTTGCTGTTGTTGTTTGTTTCATAAATACCAGTAATTTCATCTGAACGTTTCAAAGTTGTTATTCAAATTACGACCGTATAGGAACGTATGGGATGTGTTTGCTTCCCATGGAAAATATTCGCATTTTGAATAGCGTCAGTCAACATAAAAGATGAATTTGCAATCAAATGATTTATACTTTCAAGGCCACGGGCTAATCAGAAACGACACTGTCCGCTTTTATGGCAGTTTAAATCCAGGATAGGCGAAAAATGTCGCCCATGATAAGCCAGTGGTAGCTGCAAATGCTAATCTGGGACGACGCTTTTGCAAATGCATGAAGCCCGGTTTTTCCAGAGTGAGATTTAAATAAAAGCTTATTTTCCGTAGTATACATAGAATAGAAACAATACAAATACTATACATAGTTAAGGCAAACATAGTATGCAAAGATTTTTCAAACAGGTATACAAATTTAATCAATATATTACGGTCGACCTGAACGAGTTTCGTCAAAGACAGAGCAGGTATTAAACCGACGCCTTGTTAATCGGCCCGTGTAAATGGCTTTATCGAAGTTTGCTTTGATCCTACTGAGACCGTGTCATGTCGATAAGTTCAGTGGACAAATACAATAGTGTTATATAACTTATCTTGTTGTAACGTCTGTTTTTCACAAGGTCAGTTGATTGATATAGTTATACTCATACGTATAGAACGCTAAACTGCCTTTTTTAAAAGGAACTGACATCTTTGGTTTTTTAATTTTTAATCTTTGGCATTAAATTGAGTCATCGGCATTTTATGAGTCAATAGACACTAGGAGCCGCGTTCTGAGAAAACTGGGCTTAATGTTTGTGCGTAAAGTGTCGTCCCAGATTAGCCTGTGCACAGTCCGCACAGGCTAATCAGGGAAGGCACTTTCCGCTTTTTATGGTATTTTTAGTTTCAAGGAAGTCCCTCCTTACTGAAAATCAAGTTTAGGCGGAAAGTGTCGTCCCTGATAAGCCTGTGCGGCCTGCACAGGCTAATCTGGGACGACTCTTTACGCACATGCATGACGTCCAGTTTTCTCAGAACGCGACTCTATGTTCAGTCATATTTACTCTACGTTGAGTTCTTATTCTGTTGAGTCAACCCATTTATGCCTAGTGGACTCTCCCATCCTTCTAAATTGGATCAATATATTTCCAAAATTAGGGATCTCAAGTATATTTATTTCTGTATATAGAATGCTTTTTTACAGAAATTCCTTCAAGCAAACAGAGCAGACCCTGATGAGACGCCGCATCATGCGGCGTCTCATCTGGGTCTGCGCTGTTTGCCAATACCTTTTTTCTAGACGCTAGGCATAAATGGGTTAAGGTTTAGTGAAGTTACCAATATGTTGCGTCAAACTTGCAAAATGCATTGTGAGTTGGACATTTGTTGGGTCAAAATCCGGATCCGGAAAGATACGTCGAAGATACCAATTCTGGCTTTTTCTCGACGGTAGGCGACTTTCGAGTCCATTTCCTGGTTAGAACCAGCACTCGGTGTCTTTTGAGAAGATCATCATCATCATCATCATCATCATCGTCATTACCACCACCACCACCACCATCATCATCATCCAAACATTACTACCAAGAACAACCGCACTATCAATCAACGCCTTTTGTTCAAAAAATTTAAACCAAACAAAGTGCAAATTTATGTCTGAAATTATATTACAAAAAACTAAATGACTGAATTTTATCTTAATAGTTTAAACAAGATTGTGTATTGTAATACAAACATGGGTATAATTGACCTTTATAAAGGCTTAAACTTTTCCAAATTACTTTTAGTTCTTGAAAGGCGATCAAACCTTTTATTATTATTATTACAAGCAATCTTATGCGACAATAGCGTCGATCGAACATTTTTTGTCAATCAAAAATATTTTATGGTATGGCATAAGTATGAACTTTTGTACATTCCTTTTAGGCAATCGCTGTCAAAATGTTTAGTTCAAACATGTATACGTAACACCTATGTGAGCGTAAATAATCCAATACAACATTTAGCCACGCGGAGGTCATTATTGTGACGATTAACCGGTGCCTCCCCCCCCCCTTTGACGCAAAATGTTGTTCGTGTAGAAAGTTGTAACCATGAACAATTGGAAAGATTGGACCCTGGGGCGTGGTCTGTTTTGACCACAGTGGCATTATTTTAACAAAAGGTTTAGATAACCATTACACAATGTTACTTGCACAATATGTATATATAAAAAATAAGTTGACACCTGGGTGTGGAAAACTGTAACCCCAAGGTCATGATTAAATGAAATAAAAAGAGGGCAAATATTAAATGTTACATAACATAATGACACATTTCGACTTTGTAGTTTCAGATTCAGTGATGTATATTTTGCTTACAGTCTTTGGTAATTATAAAACTGTTAAACAATTCTGCTGTGAAAATGGAGCATTACTTTTGTAATTTTTAGCAAAGGACGATTAAAACGCACATGCATAACTTCATATCATAATGCACAATCGAAGAAAGTATGTATGTTCTTCATTGGAAAGTTGTTAAGCCTCCAAACAAATGTGTGTTTACAGACAGACAGACAGACAGACAAACGGCAGACGGACGGACGGACAGATAGACAGACAGACAGACGGAATGAATGACGTCCATGATGAGTCCAATATCTCCCTTACCTTTTATCGGGAGGGTTTATGACAAACGATCGCGAAGAAAATTTAAGTCACTCAATTTTCTACAATTCTTAAGTTGTTGCTTATACAAGAAAGTATATGATAGCGTATTAGCAGATATATAAAGTTATAATAGAGATATTAATTTCTTTTTGAGAGAATGTACGTATATTTATGTGAATGTATGTTTTCGTTCAGATATTTATTCGACATCAACCAATTATTATTTTGCCAGCTTTTTAGGTTAAAAGTTAAAATATTTTAATCACGATGCCTTTAATACGATATTAAGTTCGAGATCAAAGCGATATCTCAGTTCATATCAATAACAATTCGTACTTGTTGGCTGCTGACACGTGAATAATTGATCAATTCTCTGTTTCCCTTGTTACATTTGAGTCTGATTTAGTCGATGTTGGTCATGCAGTTTAAATTGAGTCTCGTTCTGATAAAACTGGGCATAATGCATGTGCGTAAAGTGTCGTCCCAGATTAGCCTGTGCAGTCCGCACAGGCTAATCAGGGACGACACTTTCCGAATCAATTGGATTTTTGCTAAGAGACTTCATTTAAAAGAAAAATGTCATATAAGCGGAAAATGTCGTCCCTGATTAGCCTGTACGGATTACACAGGCTAATCTGGGACGACACTTTTCGCACATGCATTATGCCTAGTTTTCTCAGAACACGACTTAAATGGAGTCTCGCTTTGGGAAAACAGGGCTCAATACAAGTAACTAAAGTGTCGTCCCAGATTAGCCTGTGCAGTCCTTACAGGCTTATCAGGGACGACATTTTCAGTTTTTGCTAAGGAGAGACTTCTTCCGAACAAAAAATACAATTAAAGCGGAAAGTGCAGCCTCTAATAAGCCTTTGCTTCTTGCACAGGCTAATCTAGAACGACACTTTACGCACAGGCTAATCTTGAACGACACTTTACGCACAGGCTAATCTAGAACGACACTTTACGCACAGGCTAATCTAGAACGACACTTTACGCACAGGCTAATCTAGAACGACACTTTACGCACAGGCTAATCTAGAACGACACTTTACGCACAGGCTAATCTAGAACGACACTTTACGCACAGGCATTAAATCTCGTTTTCACAGAGTTTGTGTTTCATGTGTGTTTGTTCTTTCTGTTATTTAGAATTTCACCGTTTTTAACAGTATGTCAAAAAATCATTGCGTTCAAATATGGAACTCATACTTTTATACATGGACAAGATCCTTACATCTGACCTCCAAAATATAAGAGAAAATTTTCTAAGGCTCGTGTGTGCACGAGAGCAACAACGTCTGCTGAATTATCGAGTTGTTCTTGTTTCCCTCCGCCTTTTCACGCGAATCTTCGCCGTCGTCATCATATTCGTAAACATCGCTAGAAAAAGCATCGTTAATACCAGTACTTCATATTGATCCGTTGCGGAAAACGTTGACGTATTTCCATATTTTGAATGCAAGACGTTTTTACAATTAATTGTGTTTGGAATGTGCGGCGTCATCAGTTAAAATCATCAAGTTATCCCCCCCCCCCCTGACTCTTGTAAACTTCTTTAATACACTGTTCTACATATAACCTTCTAAATTGCAGCCTATGTTTATTATGATTATAGGTCGATAATATGCGTTATTTATTGATTGATAATGTCTTTTGTTCAGTTTAAAATTTGTTACACATGATTTTTACAAACCTGACAAAGTAATTCTCTTAGCAAAGTTTAAAAAAATACAAAATTGCAACTAGCATGAATTTGTTCATTAACCCTTTCAGCGCGGGAACCAAATTTTGAAGGACTTTGCAAACAGTTGGATCCAGATGAGACGCCACAGAACGTGGCGTCTCATCAGGATCCAAACTGTTTGCTATTCTGATAGTATTCTTTGATAAAAATGAAGAAAATGCTAATTTTAGAATTCAGCAGACGATATTTTAGCAGACGACAAATTTCCCAGCATGCAAAGGGTTAAAATATGGTCTGGGAAAACAGGGCTTAATGCATGTGCGAAAAGTGTTGCTTCAGATTATCCAATGCAATCCGCACATGCTCATCCATTCGGTACCCCTCGCAGATTATCATAATCGTACTTATCCGATGTTTGACGGAAAGGGCCGAGAATGTGCGATTGATGCTTATCAGAGACGACCCTTTCCGCCTAAATAGGATATTCTTTTAAAAGAGACTTCTTTCAAACGTAAAATACCATAAAAGCGGAAAGTGTCGTCCCTAATTAACCGGTTTGGACTGCACAAGCTAATCTTGGACGACACTTGACTCACACGCATTAAGCCCAGTTTTCCAAGAATGAGGCATTGCATTTGCATTAACAATACGATCGCCGATATTGGTGCCGTGACCAGAATAATTTTTATTTATTTATTTTATTGATTTCAGAAGACACAAGCAGTGGAGGAGTATTCAGTGACACGAACAATTCGGGAGTCAAGACCTTAGTGATGGTCTTCATCATCCTGGGCATCATCGCCTTCTCTCTGGGGCTGGCCAAGATCTGTCAGTACTGTCGCAAGAAGAATTACCTCCCGGAAGACGACGAGAGCGTGATAAGCGAGCACACGAGGGACATCATAAAATCGCGCTTGGCGGTGTTGCATTATAAGAAACGGGAGATGCGACGGGAAAAGCGTGCTAACACTATTCGGGGTGTTGCGAGCTGGTTAACGTTCGCGAGGAAAAAGAAAAAACAAGATGATGATGATGATGAAGGCGATGATGAAGATCATCGTGTGGCCACTCAAATTCCCATCGAAAATGTGCAATCTTTGGCTAAGTTGGAAAACGGAAGCGTTGGTAAGGACGCTGGAAAGGCAAACGGTAATGATGACGATGAGAAAGATGGTGCGATTTCTAGCACGGCTAGATTACCGATTTTTACGCATTCAGTAAGTGCTACTAAGCTCCCAGATGCGACAGCAAAGAAGACAAGTGAAACTAAAGACATTCCCGTGCAACGAGGTAGGCCAGTTTCTAGCAGGTCGCGTGTAATGCCGAACGTAACTATGACGTCAGTTGACGCAAAAAGTAAACCTAAATTGAATGTGAAATCGGTGCATTTTGAGGATGACGGTGGTGATAAACTAGCAGTACCAAGCAATACAAACTCTAAATCAGCAAAAGGTGTTACGAATATACCAAAAACTCATAGTACAGAACAAACAAACTCGCAAGCGGTTTCAATCGATGTGAACGGTGGTCATACGAATCATGGTTTCAATTCAGACGTTCCAACAAATTCTGCAATAAAAGGCAAAGTGGACGATTTAACAGTTCCTGTGATTATCGAAACTAAAACATGAAAAGCCACAAATTGCGTTTGATCGAAACATATTTTTCGGCCATTGTGAAAATGGTGTGTTGTTTATTTTGCGGAGTTTCGATGCCTTGGTACCCGTGTCTTTCGAAAAATATCTGAGTGTGTTTGAGAAAGGCTGGAGACATTGGTGCTCAACGATAGAGCCTCGTTTCGTGACAACTGGTCGTAATGCATGTGCAAAAACGTCATCCCAGATTAGCCTGTGTAGTCCTTTATTAAATTTCCCGTTAAATGGCGGTCTCTTCAAAAACAAGTCCAGTTTAGGTGGAGAGAGTTGTCCCTGATTAGCCTGTGCGGAATTAAAAGGCAGATCTAGGATGACATTTTACGCACATGAATTATCCCAGTGTTCCCAGAACGAGACCCGATGTCTTCTTACTTAACCTATATAGGCAACTAAACGTGTATCATTATGTTGTCGCTGTTATTTTCTTGAAGGAAAATACTTTCAGTTGTTTGTGTCCCTTTAACATTATTGTTAATCAGTTTAATACGTTATCATGTATCATGTATCATATGACCACGTTGTTGCATTTCTATGCATCATAATTCCACGTCGTTGTTTATTGACTGATAAACGACGATACATCGGACATTATTTTCAAAATATCGTATTAATTAATAGTATCAACAATTGCTAATAGGACATGGAAAGTGCAAATAAACAAGACATTTTGGTGAATTAATGAAATAAATGATCGTCCTGTAATGGGGATTTCGATAATGCTACATATCGAAGCTGCCATTATTAAACGCTCGCGCTGGTACTGATGCCCCTCTGTTTCACTTGTGTGTGACCAATACAAACCAACATCATGATTGTAATGGGTATTTCGGTAACAGAATGCGAGCGGTTACCAAGATTTCCCATCGTTTTTACCTATGAACGTAATATAAATAATATGCAACATTCCTTATATGACATTTATTAATCTTTACAAAGGAAAGTTATACACAAAAAGTAGGTAGGGTCATTTTCTGAAATGAATTTATATTCTATAACAGGGCTTTCGGTAACTCAACAACCCAAATACTTTCAACCCAATTACTTCACGCCGGGTATGCGGATGTTTTGATTACGGATGGCACTTCTATAACAGAGAACATCAAGAGCCACGACTTGTGAAAGAAGAGTTCTTCAACTTTTTTTGGCATGTACGTTCTGATCATTTGGTTTTCAGACACGGAACATTGTTTGGTCGATTCATGGTATCAGGGTGCAGAATCAACGGGGTTTTCAGGGGTTTACACACGGGCTGGGCGGAATGTAATTACACCGTTAAGAACTTTATCTTTGCAAATATCTCAATTTATTGAAGTACATTTGCAAAAATCTTTAGTGCATAAACACAGTTTTTCTTGCAGTTGGGCCTATGTCTTAAGGTATAAGAATAAATCCTTGAATACTTCTGAAATCGTTGACAAAATTTCACGTTCTGTGAAGCATCAAATTTCAAAAATCTAATTTTGAACATGAACACGGGCTTATTAAATAAAGTAATTCTTATGTATTTCACATTGCCCGTCTTGTATGCAATAGTTGAAATTCTTAAGAAAAATTGTTTTAAAAAGTTATTTGAAATAAAGCACCACTTAACGTCGTGTGTAAATACATTGAAGTTAATTAAAATGGGGAAACCCCGCAAAGTCACGTGATCCTGCACCCTGGTATAGCACTTCGTATTGCGAAGACAGAAATTTGCGGAAAAAAACGTTAACATTCCATCGATAATCAGCATTCATCTGGGTATGCGCTGTTTGTCAAGGCCTTTTTCTAGACGCTAGGCATAAATGGGTTAATATTAAGTATGTCCTAATGAAGGTACTAAGGACATTTACTTATGTATTAGCTAGTATGTAATGAAACATCGCTCTGCTAAAACTGCCACTTAGAAATAAATATCAGCAGCGATGCAGGTCCGAAATTCCTCTAACTCTACGAATAGAGTGATTTAGGGTCAAGATCGCACTTCGATCTTACGTTATAATAGCGTAAAAGTAAGTGCTCCCTATAAACAGAGATCAATATAAAGGAAGTGTTCCATTCTGTTTTTAATTGTGTGGCTACGCATTAGTATCGTCTTGATGATTCGATTCTAATGAGCACCAACGACATAGAATTGTATGAATAACAAATGTGTATTTGCCTCTTAAAGAACCCTTCGCTCCCGTTATTTACTTAGAGCCTTGCTATGGTAAATTTCAACACGATCGTTTTGATCCACGTGATCCGTTGTATTTTCAGCTCTCTGAATCTCAAGTTACTCCTAAAAACAAGTCCATTATGTAGACACTTATTTACGGTCGTCACTTGAAATATATTTCTTTAGAGATAAGCATTTTAATTTTATTGAAAAATTGCAATTATAATATCAATAGTATAAATTCATAAAAATGCGACATTGGTTATATTTCATGTGTGTTTTTTGTAATTACGTTATGCACAGATTCCCAATGTCTCGCGCTTGATTATGCAGATTGATTCGTACTTCAAAATGTTTGGTAAGAATAGCCATAATACACATAAATGCATTTCAGGTAGAAGGTAAAACTCTATGATCAGAGTGCCAAATTCGGTTAACCCATTTATGCCTAGCGTCTAGAAAAAAGGCCTGGCATGATGCGGCGTCTCATCAGGGTCTACGCTGTTTGCTTAAAGAATTTCTGTAAGAAATATTCTAAATATAGAAATAAATATACTAGACATCCCTAATTTTGGAAACAAATTGATCCAATTTAGAAGGATGGGATAGTCCACTAGGCATAAATGGGTTAAAGTCTAAATTATCCGAAGAGTCCTTTATCGGGAATAAAAGTGTTTGCAACTTCATGAATACCATCTATTAAAACATGCTCTATCTCCGTGTATATGTTATTGAATACTATCAAAATTTCAGTATTTGAAGCAAAGTGATCGCTGTACAAGCTGGAACATCAAACAATTTCTTGCAATATTTCTAAGTAGATTTATGTTGTTGAAATGTTTACTGTTTCCGCACTTTATGCTGTTTTCCGACCGAATTTTCTATTTTAGGGACAAAAATCTAGCATTCTTCCACGATTGTTTTTCTTCCCAATAGAAAATGATGACCCAATTATCCACTCGACAACAGTGAAGATGTTCCTTTAACAAGAATATGCAATGAAATTCATAAATCTTCCCCATCTCTATTCAACATAATTTTTGTTAAGATAAGTTTTATTAATTTATGGAAAATTAAGCGCACATGATCAAACGTGGCGAACAAATATCGTAAACTGATCAGTAACTTATGTGAATATGATCGAATTTCGCAAAAGAAATAATTGAAAATATTACCTGGAATGCGGAAATAGTTAGATCTGTACATCGTCGACTTAGAGGGACTGAATCTTAATAACGTATCAATTAGCTGTGCGTAGAGTTATTTCATTATTTTTATTATTATTACTTATGATGATGATTATGATTGTGATTATTATCGTTTATCCCACATTTACAGCGAATTCGGTTGATTAAAGCCCCGTCGATTAAATATCATCTATAATCAACGGCAGGAAATGACGTCAATATTTCGACGAAATGGCGTCATAAATCCAGCGAAATTATCCAGTCTAACTAATGTTGTTTAAACAAAAAGGTTTACAAAATAAAAAGTAGGATAAATAGAATAATAGATTAGTGTTGATTATAGATCAGGTTTGTCATGCTCGGCACGAAAACGAAAAAGCACTCTCCAAGGCTCGTGCTTTTTGTTTTCTAAGCCTCGCATGATAAACCTGATCTATAATCAACACTAACCTATTATTCTCTATTTACTTCTACTATTATCATCATCATCATCATCATCATCATCATCATCATCATCATCATCATCATCATCATCACCATCATCATCATCATTATCATCATCATCATCATCATCATCATCATCATCATCATCATCATCATCATCATCATCATCATCATCATCATCATCATCATCAACCTCATCATCATCTTCATCATCATCATCATCATTATCATCATCATCATCATCATCTTCATCATCATTATCATAATCTTCATCATCGTCGTCATCATCATCATCATCATCATCATCATCATCATCATCATCATCATCATCATCATCATCATCATCATCATCATCATCATCATTATCATCATCATCATCATCATCATCATCATTATCATCATCTTCATTATCGTCGTCATCATCATCGTCATCATCATCATCATCATCCTCCTCCTCCTCCTCCTCCTCCTCCTCATCATCATCATCATCATCATCATCATCATCATCATCATCATCATCATCATCATCATCATCATTATCATCATCATCATCATCATCATCATCATCATCATCATCATCATCATCATCATCATCATCATCATCATCATCATCAACCTCATCATCATCTTCATCATCATCATCATCATCATTATCATCATCATCATCATCTTCATCATCATTATCATCATCTTCATCATCGTCGTCATCATCATCATCATCATCATCATCATCATCATCATCATCATCATCATCATCATCATCATCATCATCATCATCATCATCATTATCATCATCATCATCATCATCATCATCATCATCATTATCATCATCTTCATTATCGTCGTCATCATCATCGTCATCATCATCATCCTCCTCCTCCTCCTCCTCCTCCTCCTCCTCCTCCTCCTCATCATCATCATCATCATCATCATCATCATCATCATTATCATCAGTATCATCATCATCATCATCATCATCACCGTCGTCTTCGTTGTCGTCGTCGTCATCACCATTATCATCATCAGCAGCAGCAACAGCATCATCATCAGCAGCAGCAGCATCATTATTATTAGTATTATTATTAATGTCATTATTATTATTGCTTTTATTATTCTTGCTATTATTATTATTATCGCTTTTATTATTATAAGTATTATTTGATTATTATCGTCATCGTCCACGTCGTCGTAATGATTGTTGTTGTTGATGGTATTGTTAAAACCACAGTCACTGTGAACAATAACAAATGCGTTTAAAGGAGTCTTGTCACGTTTTGGTCAATTGACACCATTAAAAAAAGTTGTTTCAGATTCGAAAATTTTCGTTTTAGTTATAATATTTGTGAGGAAACAGTAATGCTGAACATTTATTTACCATGCTCTAAAACTTTTGACGATTTTTAAACCTGAAAATTATAAAGCGTTGCAACGCGAAACGATTGATACATTTTGGAAAGTTTTGTTGCTGTCGTTATATTTTGCGAAACTATGGGGATTGGTTAATTGAAGTAAAAAAACATACCCTTATAGCATGAGCACGGATGGTCGAGTGGTCTAAGCGGAAGACTTTTACATCAGGACTCCAGGGGTCAGTGGTTTGAATCCTGTTGTTGGTTACTTTTTCCTTCTTTTTTAAATTGTTTTTTTGTTTTCTTACTGAAGATAGTTTGGTCCAATGTTTAAATGTATCAATATAAAGCATTTAATGACAAACTTCAATTCATGCCAAAATCTGTGAAAAGGCCCCTTTAAAACGAGGAAATGAAATGACGTTACGGGAAACCAAAACTTCACTTCCGGAAGTACGCACACATTAAACATGCCGGAACTGTACGGCTGATGTGGAAGAAGCCACGTGTTCACGTATAATAATATCATATGCGATCAAGGATATTGTTAATGTTTGTAAATGAGCCTCGCTCTGCGAAAACCGGGTCTAATGCATGTACGTCATGTATAAACCCACAGTAGCGTAGGGTCTAATGCACATATAAACCCTCATTGGCTTGTACAGTTTCAACCTGAAGTGTAATAACGACCTGAATTGTAAAATACTTTATTAAATTATTACAATTGCTTGACAACCGGAATTGTAATAACAACCGAAAGTGTAATAAACTTATTGCTTGGTTTAAAATTGCATCTGATCGCATTTTCAAACACAGATTATTACAATTCAGGTTGTCAAGCAATTGTAATAATGTAATAACTTTGCTAAAATTACAATTGAGTTTGTATGAGAACAAATTTTTGTCATTCATAGGTCGTATTGCCCTATTAACATAAATTGCATACATGTTTGCATTATATTTTGCAATAATCTGTGTTTGAAAGCTTTGGCTATATGGTCGACCGTGACCTTAAGTTGGAGTGATTGACTCAAACCCTTAACGTTTGAGATAACATTCATCCCCAAAGGGTATACAAGATATGGAGCGGACACCAAAGTGTTGCGGACAGACTGACCGACGGATGGACGGACGAAGGACATTCGTATAATTCATAGAACGCTTTGTGGCGGTAGGGTTTAATATAATATTATATTACAATTTAATATGACTTGTACATAATGAAAAATGGTTTTAATTCATTGTTCACATTTTGAACACTTGCGTCTATTTGTTTTGCATAATTTTCAGGAAAAAAATCTGGAATCTCGTTTATTAAAAAAGCATAATCTGTAGGCTACGTTGCTAACAATAGCAATATATGTTGCTTATGTTACTTAAAATAGCATCATATGTAGCTTGTGTTTCTAAAAATAGCCTGATCGGTAGCCTGCATTTCTGTTTCTAAAAATCGAATCATTTGTCGCTTGTGTTTCTAAAGATAGCATCATCTGTAGTTTGTGTTTCTAAAGATAGTATCATCGGTAACCTGTGTTTCCAAAGATAGTATCATCTATAGCTTTTTGTTTCTAACAATAGCATCATCTGTAGCTTATGTGTCTAAAAATATCATAATCTGTAGCTTGTGTGTCTAATAATAGCATCATTTGTAGCTTGTGTCTCTAATAATAGCATCATTTGTAGCTTGTGTCTCTAATAATAGCATCATTTGTAGCTTGTGTCTCTAATAATAGCATCATTTGTAGCTTGTGTCTCTAATAATAGCATCATTTGTATCTTGTGTCTCTAATAATAGCATCATTTGTATCTTGTGTCTCTAATAATAGCATCATTTGTAGCTTGTGTCTCTAATAATAGCATCATTTGTAGCTTGTGTCTCTAATAATAGCATCATTTGTAGCTTGTGTCTCTAATAATAGCATCATTTGTATATTGTGTCTCTAATAATAGCATCATTTGTAGCTTGTGTCTCTAATAATAGCATCATTTGTATCTTGTGTCTCTAATAATAGCATCATTTGTATCTTGTGTCTCTAATAATAGCATCATTTGTAGCTTATTATAGCCTCTCGTATAGGGAGCAGCAGCATCTGCAGCAGATGCACGTGATAATCAGCGCAACCAATACAACGCCCCCGACGGCGATGCCGATAATGGCGGCGATGGACAGGGCTAATTTCGCACATGATTTCTCATCGCTGTTATCACCGCAGTTGTTGTAGCCGTCGCAGAGCATGTTATTCTGCACGCAAAATCCGTTGGCGCATCTGAACTCGTCATGTGCGCATCGGCCTGCAGTTTGTGACAACAAAACTTAAAGAACTGATCACATAGGAATGCGTTTGTGACAACACAAATTAAAGCTCTTGCACATCGGCCTGCAGTTTGTGACAACACAAAAAAAACACTGGATGAACGAATTTGTACACAATAATATTGGCAGCGAAAGGAGGATGCAATATGAGGGACTTACATGAATTGAAGCTTTTAAGGAAGATTTAAAGAAAACAGATTATTGCAGTAGGTTTTAAACAATCAAATTTAAAAAGATTATTTATGTATTGCTATTCTGTTGTTGTAATGGAAATATCATTATTTCAAAATCGATAATGCATTTGTTCAAACAGTAAAAATAACATGAAATTATCGCTATTTTTCATTGTTTTACTGTGAAATGGCGTCGTTTTTTGGCGTCATGAAGTTATTATCCCAGCTAAATTCGCCAGATTAAATCTTTAAAAATGTAAATGAACTGTAGAGAAAGAATTACATAAAAATGGTATTTGTTAGATTTCAGTAGATTATCGATTTTTATACCCTCGTTATCATAGAAAAAACAAATTTTCACTCGTGCCTGCGATAAAAATAGATATCTACCGAAACCAATGCATATCTTCTATTTATTTCTAAAACCACACTAACCCTTTCCTGGTCAGAACAAACGTAGAAATTGTTATATCCAACAGCATAAAACCAGAAAAACCTGCGAGCAACTCGTACGTTTAATATTCTATTTTAAATAATAATAAGAAAATATTATTTTAATAATACGTTTAATGTTCAGTCTATTCAGGTTTTCTGCTGTTTGCTGCTCATCTGTACCTTTAGGTTGGAAATGAAGCCTTTTTATTTTAAATCTTGTAAGAAAGGTCTTAAATTTAATTTGATTTTCTTAGGAACTACAAACTGGTTAAAGTGAGCATCTGGGTGGTAAAGGTTAAACAAATCAACTCACCACGATGAAACGGGGTAATGATTGCCGTAAAACTTTGGCGCGATGAAGGCGCCATGAGTATCTGCTTGAATTCAAGCGTCAGGAAGTTGGATGACGTCACGAAGTAGCCCGTGATTCGGCTGCCACATAAACCTCCCTCTCCTGTTGGTATTGATAGCAAGGATCGAGTCAATAAAAAGTGCCTTTACGTGCAAATGAGCCTCGCTCTGGGAAAATGGGGTTTAATGCATGTGCGTTTAGTGTCAGAGATTAGCCAGTGTAGTGCGCACAGACAGGGGCGAGACTTTCCACATAAATAACAAGAGACTTCCTTTAAAAATACACACGATACAAGTGAAAAGTGTCGTCACTTATTAGCTTGTGTGGATACATTACGTACATGAGTTAAGTGCCGTTTTCCCAGAGCGGTAATAAAATTTGTTAGGTTAATACTCGGTAGGTTCCGTTTCATTCTCGGTAGGTTCCGTTGTATACGCGGTATGTTCCGCTGCATGCTCGGTAGGTTCCGTTTCATAATCGGTTCATGAATTACCGTGATTGCTCTTTAAATGTTTATTGTTTTCTAAACCCAATATGCCCGTTTTCGACTACTTTTTTCTTTTCTATCTGTGATTGAACCTTTGAATATGTTTATTTACATGTTAATTAAATAGATTCACAACATCTGTGTAGTTTGTATAGCGAAATATTGATTTTGCGATGTAAAATTTCGCGGTTACCGTATTACGAATCAGGCATAGAAGTAAAAGTTGTTTGTTTCCAGTAACTCGGCCGATCAAAATTTATACCGATTTTTTTAATATTCCGTAATGAAATCGAGATAATGTGTTTGAAAATTACATCATAAAAAATGAAATTTCGCACATAAAAAATTGATTTGTTTAAACCGATTTGGAAGATTTGTCTTAGGTATCCTTATAAGAGATGGAAATAACTTGTGTACAAACCGACAAGAATAAGAAAAATCAAAGCGCTGAAGGCACTGAAGATGTTCGCTATTGCATAATTAAACACGCAATTCATTTTTCAAAATCAATCGCAAGTTTGAAATGAACACACGCCATTCAACTTAAAAAAGTGTGTGTCATAGCGCACGGGTCGAGTTTTGTGTGCACTTTTTATCATCCTTATTATTTCATAGAAATAACTAAGACAAAATAAAAACAGCATGCTTTTTTGGAAGTTCTGAAAGCAAAGAAAGTATGATGAAAATGGTAATGAGAACTTAACTTTTGATTTTTGACACCATATACAAATTCAAAATATACAATAATCTTCGTATCTTGTATATGGAGGAGTAAAAGTATATAAACATTGCTGTTTATGCTTTACTTGTTACCCGAGCAGTTCAAACGGTGTCAACAACGCTAACATAAACATAGGTATAGAGCACTAATGCGCTTTTAGGCGAAGCTGTTTCAGTTTTCATCTTAGTGACTTTAACATAACGCCAACAGACACGCATGAATATTTTCGAATATTTAATAAGCTGATTCGAGAAACAACCTCTGAATTTTTGCTATTTCATTGCGTATGTGCTCAATTCAAAGGATGTAGCACTGTTCAGTGTAAGAAATTCCGGACTACTCTCTGTATGCTCAAACGACACAAATTGTGGCCCTGTTACAATTACGCGTTACAATCCATCTCGCAGAATTTCAATTTCGCCTCCAAGATGAGAAAACAATCATTAGCGAAATAGTATAGTGTCACGATTAGAGAAAATCGTTTAATTATCATACCACAATGTTTGCCGTACTTGGTCAGCACGTCTGGAAATCATTCCTTAATGCGTCGATAGGCTGCCATTATTAACAAGTTTGCTATTTTGAATTCAATTTTGTATCAAAAAGCATTGTTTTTAAATGTGGGATTTTCAATTCGCAATGAGATTTGTAATGACCCTCGTCATGCGAAAATGGGTCTTATTCCATATGCGCCCTTCATATAAATAGCCCACTCAGCTATCCCTCCTTCTGGTAAGGAGAAACATAACATATTATGTGATTTTAAAGCGAACAGCGTCGCCTATGGCCTGACTGCGCAAGAGCACATGTTGGGTTTAACAAACGCTTGCCGAAACGCATAAGACCCATTTTCGCATGACGGCGCTATTGACGTGTGATTTAAATGTGACGAAAGAAAACTGCGTTTAAATCAAATATAAACATACGATATATTTCGATAATGAAGAAAGATACTCATAACAAGGCATATGAGGACACATATGAAGTGCTCTCCCGTAGTATATTTTTTATTTACTCACACTAATGTGTGGTTTGACAATGCTAACACACATTTCATGCGGTGAATATGCAGCTTACAAGTGAAAAACACAACACAATAGTTTAACTTTTGTTTAATTGTATTCAATTATTTAGAAAAGTAAATTGCTAACTTTATTTCAAAGTCGGCGTATACGCCGACTACATTTTTAAAAGACATGTATTGTTATAAATATATTTAATATAATATATTTAGTTGTTTTCGGTTTTAGCGATTATAAAGCATTTTCGAGGTTGCCTATAGTATGCCTGAGTAATTGATGAACTCATATCCAACTGTCAATGTATTGAGAACTGTGAATATAAACAAGCTAACCCTTCTACTAAGCTTCTACTATTGCGTTGCTAGCACCCGTAAATACAAAAGATCGCCGCTATGTGTTGAGAACCAAGAACGCTTTCCAGAAATACCCGATGTAGTAGCTTCAACGAGGTTATGAAACAGGTCATTCGTATTATTATTATAAATTATTTGTTATATTCGGGTTAAGCGATTAGGATTTTTTTTAGTCTATCATATCGCTGAAGTTATTGTTGAACTTATGTTCAACGTTTTATAAATTGAGAATATAAATAAGCGTCAACTTTTTCCCAAATCTCTCAATTTACGACCTGTACTACGTCATTGAGTTGTATGTGAGAGCGTAACCTATTGCGTTGTTATCGCCCGTAAACTTTCCTTTGTTTATCGACAGGCGCATCTATTAATAGCCTCATATCATGAATGCCAAAACACCCGCGAAAAAGAACCACGTGACCAAATAGGACGCTAAACGCAAATACCATGCGACTACGACTTTAATTATGTAAGAACGCTCCGCAATTCCTCTGAAGCCGGGGCCTTGTGATTGCTTTACGTAAAGAATTGACCTCTAACTGAAGTTAGCAAAGGAAACGCAGCACCTAATTGACCCATTCCTTCTATGTGCGAAGGCAGATTGAATTTTACTAATGTATGGTTTGCCTATTATAACACACATTATAATGCGGTAAATATGCGACTAAAAGTAAACGAGAGCGCCGATGGCGCTGAAAGCATAGTTGCAAGATACAGGGAAGATGCTGCTGAAGTAAATGTTAAGGTCAAAATATACTAAATAGTTTCCTTATATGTTTCGATATAAAAGCGACAACTTCGAGCAAAAATAAATACAACATTTTGCACATAGAGACCCCCATAACCATACCTTTTCTTGACGGGCATTCTTAGCTTAATCGATTTAAGCAATAAAACAGATATTTCATGTTCAAACCAAAAAAGAATTCGACTCAAATAAAAAAAAAATCTAGTGGATTGTAACCTTTTGCAGTGCCATTTTTTACTTTAATCTCCAACTTTATCCTATTTCAGGGATTTAGTAGTGAACACCTATGCTTACCTTCTCAATATCTCCAAACGATAAAACCAGAACAACAGTATAAAGTGTATAACATGCCTTCGAGGAAAATATGATGATTTGTTTAGAGAGTACAGCCTTCATGACTCGATTATTGAGTATATTGTAGCCTTAACGATTGCTGACATCAAGAGTCGCCCCCCTTGTTACCAATATGTTCTATTTTTAGAAACGGGAATTCCAAATAGTGACGAATGTGAATGGTTACAAAATGACATAACTATGAAAATAAATACGTAGAATTACATTATTTCACGCATACCATTATGCAACCATCCGTTTTCTTTTCCGACTTGATACATTTACAGATTTCCATTTAATATTTTACAGACACAACACTCGTCCAGAATTCGCGCGAATCCATTAAATCCGATGCCACATTTAAACCGTTAGCTCTACTCGTAACGTTAATTTCTGGCTAAAAGTAAGTCATTTTAACTTCAATTAACACATCTCTATTATTTTCAAACTCTACTTCATCAAATCCATAGAAAGGCAGGTCAGAATCCATGTCATAAATCAGAAAACATTTGACCTCTCACAGAACAGTAAACAAAGGAAATAGAAATTAGGTGCGAGGTCACTATCAACAAGAACAGAATTGTTTTACGAACGAAATTTGTTTTAGTTTCTTAGAAGGTTTTTTCACGTAAAACGGTCTTAGAAAAATTCACTAAAAACGGTGTCAGCAATATTCTTGGAAGAAAACGTAAGAAAAACGTTTAAAAAAAAAAGAAGTATGAATTACCATAAACTAAATTAAAAAGATATTTCGTCTGATTTTTGATCAGGTAAGGCTTCAAAATGGACAACCATTCGATGTGTGTTTTCAAAATGTCGTATATACCTTAAGCATAGGTGCGTTGCACCTATGCTAAAAACACTATAATTAAACTTTTGTTTTTAATTAAGTTATTTAGAAACCAAAATTCCAAACCTTATTTCAAAACAGCAAGACTACATTTTTTAGAGAATATTCTTGTTATATTTAAATGTTTTTTAACAGTTTCAGCGATAATGAATCACTTTTATGTTGTCTATCGCATCCCGGTAATAATTGTTGAACTCGTGGTCAACGTGTTATTAATTGAGACCTGTGAATATAAACAAGCGTAACCTTATACTAGTGCGTAATTCTCACCCGGACTCCCCTTTGTTTATCGCCAGCCTCAGATTTATGAATGATATGAGCGAAAATACTACGTCACGCAGACGCAGCAGAAAGTGGACTATTTTAATCATTCATAAACAATCTCCTCCGCGACACGTGCAATACGATCATTGTTTTTTTTTATTCTTTTCTATAAAACACCATTCGAAACTATTGCATTTAACACGATATTAATATAATGTTTCCATTTGTGAATAAACATAATTGGAGAACTCAAACCTCTTGCATAAATTATACAACTCTTTCTTCGCGCGTAGTGTAAGCGGGAATTGGGCTAATCATACCCAGGCCGTATCGACCTGAATTTTACATCAAGCACATTAGACGGTCGCTAAAGCGACCATCTAAAAAGGACGACCTAACTACCCTATATTTTTAAGATGTTAGGGGAAACAACAGCTAATGTTTACAGCTCATATAAGAACTTAACGCACAGGCACTTAGTTTCCTCAGAACGAGGCTTATAAACAGTTTATATCTGGTTCAGTAGGAAAAAAATAACAACAGCCGTGGTACAATACCGTTTAAGCGATTTGCTGGTGTTAAAGCCTTTCCAGTGAACAGGTCCAGCCTGGCGTGGTTGCAGACACCGGAAGTCGGCAAGGTCATCGAGACCGCGTTGAAGGTTATCACCAGCATGTAGTTCTACAAGTGTAATCAAAATAATATGAGCCGTGAATCGTGATACATCGGCTATCTCCGGACTCGTCCGTACGATAGGCGTCTGCTGATCCAAATTGGAGTTAGAAAACCGGTGTTAATGCATATGTGTAAAGTATCGTTCCAGATGAGCCTCTGCTATCCACACAGGCTTATCAGGGACGACACATACCGCATGGACTTGATTTCTGTTTAGAGTAGACCTCCTTTAAACGAAAATTCCATTAAAGCGGACAGTGTCGTTCCTGATTGGCCAGTGCCTTCTACACATTATAATATGGGATGACACATAACGGACCTTCATTAAGACCAAATTTTCTCAGAGCGAAGTGGTGGCGGATCCGTTGTCTAGTGGTTACACACTGGCTTCAAAATCCAGAGATCGCTGGTTCGATCCTCCGCTGCACCTAACCTACTAACTCGTCTTTCGCATGAGACGTTAAACCGAGGTGCAGTTTACTAGGTGCTATACACCGGGCACTAAAAGACCCAGGGTCACCTCTGGAACGGAGTGTCTTCTGTATCTTGCACTATCCCCCGTAACCAACTAACACGTCTTTCTGGGGGCGATGGCCATATGGGAGACAATTCCGGTGCACTCGATAAAAAACAACAACAGAGCGAGGTGTATATTGTTGCAAAAGAAACATACTGAAAGCAACCACTTCAAATTGAAGTATAACAATTAATAATGAATGATCTGAGTAATGTCATGGAAATGGTGTCCGCCTTCGTACAGAGAGGGCTCGGGTTCGATCCCCATAGGGGGAGCATTTTCAAGATTTTCTCTGAAAATTGTCTCAACACAGTGCCTCTTTAAACCGATTACTTTTCATACAGTCTAGCTATATTAAATATGTTTCAATGAAATTAGCTTGTTTTCCAGTTCAGTGTGTCTCCGTTGAGAACCATTGAAAATTTTAGTCGTGTTCTGAGAAAACTGGGCATAATGCATGTTCGTGAAGTGTCGTCCCAGATAAGCCTGTGCAATCCGCACAGGCTAATCAGGGACGACACTTTCCGCTTTTATGACATTTTTTGTTTAAATGAAGACTCTTCATAGCAAAAATCCAGTTTAGGCGGAAAGTGTCGTCCCTGATTAGCCTGTGCGGACAGCACAGGCTAATCTGGGACGACACTTTACGCACATGCATTATGCCCAGTTTTCTCACAACTCGACTCATATATACATGTCGGTAAGGTCAGTGACAGATATGCATCTGTTAACGCTAAGATGCGGTGACATAGGAATGTCTGAAGAACCGTACGACACTACAAAGCTTTGACCCTTTGGTTGGACACCGACATAGTAACCAGCGGACTCAGCTCCCAGTAAGCATCGGAAGACGCGAGTAGGCGATGCCTTTGCGAGACAGAAACACGAAAATGTATCGGAAGATATGATTGGGCGATGCCATTGCCAGACAGAAACACGAGGATAAGTCATGTATCGGGCGATGTGATTGGGCGGTGCCTATGCGAGACAGAAACACTAGGATGTCTTAAGAAGCGTAAGGAACTTAATAGCAATGGTCGCCCATGAAATAGACTAGCTATTTTAGAACGGAAAACTAACGGATGTGATGTCACACAAAATTCCTCTATGGCACATGGGGTTAACAGATCTGCAAGGGACTCCACCCACACCACGAATCTTGCGACTTTATATGGGATGACGTCATTGTGACGCAGAACAAACTATTGATGAAAAAACTTCTAACGGGCTTATCAGGGACGACATGTTCCGCCTAAACTGGATTTTGTTTTAAAATTAACTTCCTTAAAAATATCTTTCATTCTGAAAGTATCGACCCTGATAGCGGTAAATTTGGGACTACACTTTCCGAACATGGGAGGGGGTCTGTCTGAACTAGCTTGAGGAACATGCCTGCTTTATGAATTTCTGCCTTGGAACTTTGAGGTCCGGGGTTAGATACCCACTGCATCCGGCTATTGTGCTGACACACCTACCGAATATGCAACAAAAAACTACCGAGTATGCAACGGAACCTACCGAGGATGCAATCGAACCTACCGAGTATGCAACGGAACTCACCGAGTATTCAAAGAAACTTACTGATTGCGCAACGGAACCTACCGAGTATTAAACGGAACCTACCGAGTATGCAACGGAACCCATTGCGTATGCAAATGAACTTACTGAGTAGAACACGGAACCTACCGTTTATTAAACGGAACTTACCGAGTATGCAGCGGACTCCACTCCCGACACACATGTGGTTTCGCGAGGGGCGAGGCCATTGCGAGACAGGGACATCAGGATAGCATTTCGGTCGTGAAGGATTCGCTTCAATCCACACAGCTCTGCCATGTAATCTGCAATGAAAATATGGCGAGAAACGTTGTATGACCATAGAACGAGATTCCCCAAGAAAAATAAGTTTTCTCGCTTTACATTTGAGTCGTGTTCTGAGAAAACTGGGCATAATGCATGTGCGTAAAGTGTCGTCCCAGATAAGCCTATGCATTCCGCACAGCCTAACCAGGGGCGACACTTTCCGCTTTTATGACATTTTTCGTTTAAATATAGTCTCTTCTTAGCAAAAATCCAATTTAGGCTGAAAGTGTCGTTCTTGATAAGCCTGTGCGGACTGCACATGCTAATCTGGGACGACACATACGCACATGCATTATGCCCAGTTTTCTTAGAACGCGACTCATTTGTCTAAAAGCAAGGTGTTATTGTTTCGTCGGCCCGTATTATCCAACCAATTCGCAGACTTGAGGCTGAAAATAAAGACAATTCTTAACCCATTTATGCCTAGTGGACTCTCCCATCCTTCTAAATTGGATCAATTTATTTCCAAAATTAGTGATTTCTAGTATATTTATTTCTATATTTAGAATATTTCTTACAGAAATTCCTTTCAAAAATTCCTCTCAGCATCATGCGGCGTCTCATCTGGGTCTGCGCCGTTTGCAAATGCCTTTTTTCTTGACTGTATGCATAAATGGGTTAGCACCTCTAATTATATCATTATTGTTTTAGAATGATAGAAATACTATTTTAGCATAATACTATGCAAACTATGAGGTATTTGTGGGAGTGTCGTTCAGTCGCTAATGATGTTACCGCTGTGAAGAGTTTGTGAAATAATTCGGGGGAATCGGGACAATGTCGGAAATCTGTAATGACACCGAAAGAGGACAATGGACAACAGTTCCGATTAATGTATGAACTTCTAAGAAAGTGTTCAGACTTTTGAAAACTTTTATTCGTGCAAATGTCGGCTGTGAAACGAGAACAAACATTGTTCTGAATAATATTCAAGAAAAAAATGGTTTGATATTGTAAAACAATTGCTTATCGATTGATTTGCATATCATTTAATTTAAATATAGAAAACATTTGTTAATTAATTTTCTTATTATATATTATGAATCACGTGGAAAACATTATATCGAACACATGGAATTCATTCCATTTGCCGGTAAATCGTTTAAAAAATGTTTATCCCTTCACGATACAAAAACAAAACCACCTACTTGACTGTGGCTTAAACGACGTGATGTCATCCGTGACGTCATATAGGTCAGTTGGGTTAGCGGGGTCAGCGTCCGGCATCTCAATCGTCGACCTTGACCAGTTGAAAGGAGCGAAGTCATCCGATTGAAATTCAACGGTCCCGTTCTCGGCGACAAGCGTTTTGCTGAAAACTCCTCCAAATAAAAGCAGGAGACCAAATATGAATTCCATTTTTAACGTTTCTATCAATATGCTCCTCTTGGGTTTTATTTCGCACAAAGCTGCACAGAGCGTGTGTAACGCCCGAACTTTTTTGCAAGTTGACGTCGCAACAGGATTGTCGAACAGGATGCGGATGTAAATTGTTAAGTTTCCATCACAAGGGTTGAGGATCACGAGTTAAATTTCCTGTATAGATCGATCGATATATTTCAGAGTCCGTTTTATCGAAAACGACTTCAATTGTGATTTTCATCTTCTAAGTATCTCCGGCATTGTGTTTATGATTTTGTCACTTGAACGTTTAAGCTGGCGGTAAGTGGGAAAGTATTACATCGTATACATACTTGCGCACAAGCATGAAACAATAACAAATATGAAACAAATAGTACGCCATCGAACCTGTGGTGTCTTCTCAAAACATGTACATGCAGTGTTTAACCAACATTAGAGATGGCAGTCCGCATACGGTTCACTGGATGTCTGCACAGCTTAACAGAAATTAAGTTACTCAGATGTTGCCATGCGATATTAAGATATTTTTGGAAATTCTAAATTATATTTATTTATACCATATTCTTAAAACAAGAGATCCTTAAGCGTATGTTTATATGCCGTTTTTATGTTTTTCTTTTTAACTTATGGCAATTATTCATTATTCGTTATAATTTTCAGCAAAGTTTTCGCGTTTATACATATTTTGTGTGAATATGTTTTACAGAAGGAGCAACGCTTGACAAAAAAAATAAAATAATAAAAATAACAACAGAATGATCTTACCGGGTACTTATATAAGCGCATATTTCTTATTGGCTATTGTACGTGTGAAACTAAAAATCGTTCCTGGATAGTGTCTGCCACAGAACATCGGGATTTTTTTAAAGGCAAAGATCATGACAATAGGTTAACAGGTTATAACGACATTTAGGCACAGGTATACTTCTGATTTGGATGGATATCAATGCGTATCTATCCCTGCGATCATAGGCCCTCAGCATTAACGCCCATGTCGAATGACATTTAGCGGACATTTTAGAGATGAGGGCAACTACAATCAGTTCCGGAGTTTGGTTGCATCATGGGACGGGGTGGACTGTGCCTGTAGATCCTGTCAGCAAAGTTGAGCTTACTGTTTGCATGTTTTGATTCCTTTCATTTGTTTTATTTTGTTTTCATTGTGTTGCCTTTCTGCTTTTTGCTGTGTCTGAGAAATTTGCATCTTGATTTCTTGCATTTACTTTATTAGGTTTCATTATGATTCATTTTTGCTTTCATTGCTTGCTTTCGCTTAACTGTATGTATATATAACACTAGTGACACTACAGCAGTTTGTTGTTATTGTGTTGGTGTTGTTGTTTTTTCCGTACATTTCACTTGAAATAGTGCAAGTTACACCTATAGAGAAATTTTGAGTCAACCAAAAAATACCAGTTGCGAGTTTCATATCAAATTCCTCATGAACATGAAAATAGGATAATCAGCTTACAAGAGTATGTTTATATGGTTGCTGTGATTGTTGTTGTTTGATTTTAATGCGTTTAACGTGGAACATTTGATGACGTTAAAATTTTCCAAGGTTACAACGTAGTGTGTAACCTATGGACAACTTGTACTGATATGCTGAAAACTAAGACCGTCTAAAAATGACAACTTTCTGTAATGGTTTCGATTACATTTTAAACTATATTGCGATAAAATTAACATAAGAAATGGAATCAGAAGTGAGTGAAAAAGACGATGCACTATCGGATTTGAAGATGGATTTTATAGGAAGAAAGGTATTTGAATATTGCTAAATGCGTATCTATTTCGGATGAAATACTCCGGAAATTACATGTACACTGTCAAAACATGCAGACATTTATTATTTTAGTAAAATGTTTTGTATTGCATCACTATAAGTTCCATGTTTTATACAATTTTTGATAATATGTATCAATAATTAAGGTAATTGAGTCGATATTTATTGTCAATTTTATACACTTGAAAACAAGGTGTGGTCATCTACAGTAATACCACAGCCATTATGGCCTGGGGTCATCTGACTTCTGTCAGTGCTTATTTCCTTTCAGTAGTTAATATTAAAGGATTTCAAGTTTGTTGATAATGATTAAGCCATTTTATTGATATTATGTTATATTTTGATTTTCTTTATCTATATATATGCAAGTACGCTTATTTTTTTCCAGCTTTTTGGGAAGATAGCCCATTGCTTTGAAATTGGGAATTTTATCAGCATTTTCAAGAAATTGGGAAAATAAATTGGGATTAAAAACTACAGAAATGAGTTCAGCATCTTTAATCTCAAACACCACAAACACCATCATGGTCAACAGTTTTTCACACAATAAGCTCACAGTCTTCTGTCACATCAGGCACCATTTTATTTAAATCTATGTTCTGCTGTAAAGATAGCATTAATCTCTGTTCTGCTGAAAGGATAGCATAAATCTCTGTTCTGCTGGAAAGATAGCATTAATCTATGTTCTGCTGGAAAGATAGCGTTAATCTATGTTCTGCTGAAAGGATAGCGTTAATCTGTTCTGCATAAAAAATAGCATTAATCTCTGTTTTGCTAAAAAAGATAGCATTAATCTCTGTTCTGCTGAAAAGATAGCATTAATCTCTGTTCTGCTGGAAAGATAGTGTTAATTTCTGTTCTGCTTATTCTTTACCGTATCACTTCTTTCCCATTTTCAAATAATTGGTTCTTTTGCTGTTTTGTGAGAAATAGATTGATAAATTGTGCCGTTAACCATTTACCACTTATATACGAATTTTTGACAAGTTTGTTGTCTCTTAGAAAGTTAAATTCAATTAAAGACCTTTCTTACTAGATTTAAGTTTTCATTTTTAATCCTTAGATACTGATCATACTGATGAGCAGCAAACAGCATAAAACCTGAACAGACTGCAAGTTACTCGCATGCTGTTCTGGTTTTATGCTGTTTGCTTTTATCCATTTTCACTTTGCCTCTGAGTGGGAAAGGGTTGAAATAGCATTGATTTATGCTTCCGAAAAACAATGTCATTTAGTGCAATTAGACTTTTTCACCTCAAATTGTCTCCCTTTTGAATCGGTTAATGTAAGGGTAAATCTTTACCAAAGGCTAATCTGCACTATATTCAGGGTTGCGATCCACTGCTGTCAACTGCAAGGGGAAAGCTTCAAAAACGGCGGTCCAAGTTGAACGACGAGATCAACAGAGAACTTCGTATGAGGAATGGAGCTGAAAACTTGTACAGGTTTGTGGTTAGAAGAAAGAAGATATGATCTGTGCTCTGGAGAAACGGAGCTTAGCGTATGTGACTAAATTATCGTCCAAGATATGCAAGATAAGCCTGTGCTGTTTGCACAGGCTAACCAGGGACAACACTTCTTGCTTTTATGGAGTTTTTCCGTTAAAGGAAGTCTCTTTAGGGTGAAAATCAAGTGAAGGCGGAAAGTGTCATCCCTGATTAGCCTGTGTGAACTTCACAGGCTAATGTGGGAGGATACTTTATGCACATGCATTAAGCCTTTTTTTTTAATAGCCTGACTCATATTAACATCTTTAATTTAAAACAAGTGTGCAAGTTTATGTAAGCCAGCTAGACAAATCTCTCGCAACAATAGGGATCAAATCAGCAGCGAAAATTTCTAGCGTTTTGACTAAAATTGGGAAATTAGTGTTGTTGTTGTTGTTTTGCTTAAAAACATGCTTCAACATTGAAAATATACATATTTTCAGTATTATTATGCCCCCCTTCGAAGAAGAGGAGGTATATTGCTTTGCTCATGTCGGTCAGTCGGTCTGTCGGTCGGTCTGTCGGTCCGTCCACCAGGTGGTTGTCAGATGATAACTCTAGATCGCTTGGGCCTAGGATCATGAAACTTCATAGGTGCATTGATCATGACTCGCAGATGACCCCTATTGATTTTGAGGTCACTAGGTCAAAGGTCAAGGTTACGGTGACCCGAAATAGTAAAATGGTTTCCGGATGATAACTCAAGAACGCTTATGCCTAGGATCATGAAACTTCATAGGTACATTGATCATGACTCGCAGATGACCCCTATTGATTTTGAGGTAACTAGGTCAAAGGTCAAGGTCACGGTGACACGTAATAGTAAAATGGTTTCCGGATGATAACTCAACAACGCTTATGCCTAGGATCATGAAACTTTATAGGTATATTGATCATGACTCGCAGATTACCCCTATTGATTTTGAGGTCACTACGTCAAAGGTCAAGGTCACAGTGACCTGAAATAGTAAAATGGTTTCCGTATGATACAGTACAGCCAAGGCGAAACAAACATTATCCGAGGCTTCGCCACAGCAAGATTATTAGTATGCGGCGGCCGAATCGTGTGTCCACGCGGCGAATCGCCGCGGCACTCGGCATCGTTCCGCGCAACGACGCCTAGCCTGCATCAACCTCGCGTACTTTTGCGGAGTGAATCCGCCGCATACGTACGCGGTGGATCAAGTGAATAGATATACTACTACATGTTCATTTGTGTAGCATAGAAACCTAGATTTACGCCACTTTCATAGTTATTAGTTTCATGTTATAAAGTGATATCATGGGCATCGTACAGTTTATAGGTGCCTATCGCAACCGTTGTTTATTGTTTGTGTTTTCACTTATATACACTTATATTTGTTAATGCAGCATCAACATACTAAAACAATATCCCGGAAAGAGGAAAATAATGCATTTGAATATCAACCGTACTTAGACAACTGACGACAGAAATTATTCGATTTACGATGAAAATCTAGGTTTAGTGCAGATTCGTTCATACGACACAAAGACAATATTTTGTTTTACGGATCCTCTTTTCTTAGAGAAATGGATGAGTCATGTAAAATATCGACTATAATAATTTTTTTTATAAACAACTGGTAGCAAGATGTGTTGCAGATAATTGGTCAGTAACCACATTTCAACAAACTATTTTGTACATAATTACGTGACCTTGTTAATGTGTGAAATACATTCTTTACCGGCAGAAAACTTACTTACTTGCCAGGCACATTAAATATGCTTATAATTATGATAATACCTGTTGTCGTAAAAATAAAACCAAAAACAAATATGTTTGTTGATCATTTAAAGTTTTTTAATGGTCATCTAACAGTTAATATGTGTCTATCACAACCGTTATTTATTGTTTTTGTTTTCACTTAAGATACACTTATATTTGTGAATGCAGCATCAACATACTAAAACAATATCCAGGAAAGAGAAAGTAATGCATTTGTATATCAACCCTACTTTCGTTTTCCCAACTTACGTCAGAAAGTATTCGATTTACGATGTGAATTTAGTTTTAGTGCAGATTTGTTCAAACGACACAAAGACACTATTTTGTTTTACAAATCATTTCGGCTTAGAAGAATGTCCAGTCATACAAAATGTCTAATTTTATAAACAGTCGGTAGCAAGATGAGTTGCAGCTAATTGTTAGTAACCACATTTTCACTAACTCTTTTGACCTGTTTATTCTTTTCAGTTCAATTCAACAATGAAAAATACCCATAATATCACTTCAATATAAAATAAAAATGAAACGGTGCAGTTAATAGACGCACACAAAGTAACTTAAACTACTTAAGCCGATTCTAAAAATGACAAAGATAAATTATTATTGAAATTGAATTAATACATGCCCTTGATTATCGTGTTTTGTTTTGATGACTTCCATTTTTGTTAAATTTTCAGGATTACAACAATTTGTTTATAAACGGGAATGCACTCACTAAAAACACAACAGCACGCTTTTTTATTAACTATGTTATCTATTTTATTTTGAATGCGCGCACATTAAATATTAGGATTTGACATATTATTATAAATGTTTTTTTAACAACTAATCATTTAAAAAAGATTGTTTATTTTGCGATACATGTACGCATCGACTCGGCGTCATGTCGCGGATCGAGGCTTGCCTCGGCATGCCGCGGCGGACAGATGCGAAGCTTTGCGGCAAAATTCGACTTGCCGCCGCATACTTACACAGCTTCAACAACTGACGCCACATCAACTCGTTTCGCCTTGCCGCCGCAGATCGCGAAATATGTTTGTTCCGCCTTGGCTGTACTGTAACTCAAGAACGCTTATGCCTAGGATCATGAAACTTCATAGGTAAATTGATCATGACTCGCAGATGACCCCTATTGATTTTGAGGTCACTAGGTCAAAGGCCAAGGTCACGATGACCCGAAATAGTAAAATGGTTTCCGGATGATAACTCAAGAACGCTTATGCCTAGGATCATGAAACTTTGGAAATTAATAGGTGCCATTTGGGAAAATTATATACTTTTTCCATTTGGAATGGGGCTGAATACCCAATGTGATTTTGAACGAAAATAAACACTGATCAGTAACATGGCAGACCACGTGTCTTTAAAACAGTTTGTTTTTACATTGGGGGGAAAGGTGGCCTGCGCTCTTAGGGTGGTTAATTTTAAGTAAAAAGGGAAATTACCCCGTATATTTTTGTTGACAAGCATGTTTACATTATATTTGTTTTTGAAACATTACTGGTTATCAAATACTTTGCTCTATGTTAAACATATTCATTTCTTTTGTCAAGTACAGTATATCAAAATACACAATACAATAGATATCTGGGGCCGTATTCCAGTAGCTTCTTAAGTTAAAAAATAACTTAAGTTGAAATATTGCTCAATATTTTTTCTTATCTTCGCCATTTTTTCTTTAAACATAAGATTTCACTTAAGTTAAATTCTGGTAGCTTCATAAACTTAATAAAATTCTTTACTCTGTGTATTTTTTCTCATATATTTAAAATTAAGTTAACTTCCTTTAACTCTTAAAGGAATTTGTTAAAAAGAAATACTAAGCGTCTCATGTTTTGTTTTTGACATTTCAAATTTAACTTAAACAATTTATTTAAGAAATTTCTTTAACTTAAGTGAAAACTTAAGAAGCTACTGGAATACGGCCCCTGAAAAGGATTGAAACGAAAGAAATAATTCTTATATGGTTTCTCTCCTTGGGATTATGTTTACACATTATTGGCAGTGTATTAGGACCAAAATAACTTTGATTTTGTTGATGCTAGACATACTTTGCTTTAAATGTATATAATATCACACTCAATTAACTTTGGTAAAAGAGCTTTCAATATTTTCAATATTGTCAATATTTGCCAAACTTTAGTCAATTTCATTTCTAAATAACGCTGACATCGAAAAAGAATTGTAAAGTGATTATTGATAAAAAAGGTACCTTTTAGTCTGGGAATGAGGCAAATTTTGATCTAAAATGAGCTAAAATATCACTGCTTAAATAACTAGCTTATAAATTAAAAAATAGCAATTCTGTTTAAGTACACATTATGAATCACCTTACTGAATATACACAAGTAGATGCACTGAAACTTTTTTCGCTGGAAGTAAATTGTGAAATCTTCTTTAAATATAGATTAACCCTTAAAGCGCTGGAGCTGAATTTTAAAGGCCTTTGCAAACAGTTTGGATCCAGATGAGACGCCACAGAACGTGGCGTCTCATCTGGATCCAAACTGTTTGCTATTCTGATAGTATTCTTTGAAAAAAAATCAAAGAAAATGCTAATTTTAGAAATTCAGCAGACGACATTTTAGCAGACGACAAATTACCCAGCATGCAAAGGGTTAATAATAACAATAGTACATGAAAAATTTGTAAGCTGTCGAGTGCTAACAGTAATAAAATAGATCAAGTTTAGTTTAACCCTTTGCATGCTGGGTAATTTGTCTTCTGCTAAAATGTCGTCTGCTGAATTTCTAAAATAAGCATTTTTTTTCATTTTTTTTCAAAGAATACTATCAGAATAGCAAACAGTTTGGATCCAGATGAGACGCCACGTTTTGTGGCGTCTCATCTGGATCCAAACTGTTTGCAAAGGCCTTTAAAATTCGGCTCCAGCGCTTTAAGGGTTAAACGTATTTCTTTAAGCTCAATTGCATCAAAAGTCTTGAGCTTATTGATATGTTATCGAGTCTGTTTGCTTGGTAAAACCAGTACTTTGTGTCTTTGAGGGTATTTAAAGAACGCTGTCACATTCGGGACCGAATCCATAACCTCCTGGTTGCTAGGCGGACACCATATCCACCACGCCTCGTCAACTTTGTGGTCACAAAAAAAGGACAATGTTTGGCCTTGATTGCTTAAAGGACAATGTTTGGCCTTGATTGCTTAAAGGACAATGTTTGGCCTTGATTGCTTAAAGGACAATGTTTGGCCTTGATTGCTTAAAGGACAATGTTTGGCCTTGATTGCTTAAAGGACAATGTTTGGCCTTGATTGCTTAAAGGACAATGTTTGGCCTTGATTGCTTAAAGGACAATGTTTGGCCTTGATTGCTTAAAAAATCATCTCCAGCTTTACATTGTAACTCTGTTACGTTTACAATGTTGTTTATTGTAACTCTGTTACGTTTACAATGTTGTTTATTGTAACTCTGTTACGTTTACAATGTTGTTTATTGTAGCTCTGTTACGTTTACAATGTTGTTTATTGTAGCTCTGTTACGTTTACAATGTTGTTTATTGTAGCTCTGTTACGTTTACAATGTTGTTTATTGTAACTCTGTTACGTTTACAATGTTGTTTATTGTAGCTCTGTTACGTTTACAATGTTGTTTATTGTAACTCTGTTACGTTTACAATGTTGTTTATTGTAACTCTGTTACGTTTACAATGTTGTTTATTGTAACTCTGTTACGTTTACAATGTTGTTTATTGTAACTCTGTTACGTTTACAATGTTGTTTATTGTAGCTCTGTTACGTTTACAATGTTGTTTATTGTAACTCTGTTACGTTTACAATGTTGTTTATTGTAACTCTGTTACGTTTACAATGTTGTTTATTGTAACTCTGTTACGTTTACAATGTTGTTTATTGTAGCTCTGTTACGTTTACAATGTTGTTTATTGTAACTCTGTTACGTTTACAATGTTGTTTATTGTAACTCTGTTACGTTTACAATGTTGTTTATTGTAACTCTGTTACGTTACAATGTTGTTTATTGTAGCTCTGTTACGTTTACAATGTTGTTTATTTTAACTCTGTTACGTTTACAATGTTGTTTATTGTAACTCTGTTACGTTTACAATGTTGTTTATTGTAACTCTGTTACGTTTACAATGTTGTTTATTGTAGCTCTGTTACGTTTACAATGTTGTTTATTGTAACTCTGTTACGTTTACAATGTTGTTTATTGTAGCTCTGTTACGTTTACAATGTTGTTTATTGTAGCTCTGTTACGTTTACAATGTTGTTTATTGTAACTCTGTTACGTTTACAATGTTGTTTATTGTAGCTCTGTTACGTTTACAATGTTGTTTATTGTAACTCTGTTACGTTTACAATGTTGTTTATTGTAACTCTGTTACGTTTACAATGTTGTTTATTGTAACTCTGTTACGTTTACAATGTTGTTTATTGTAACTCTGTTACGTTTACAATGTTGTTTATTGTAACTCTGTTACGTTTACAATGTTGTTTATTGTAACTCTGTTACGTTTACAATGTTGTTTATTGTAGCTCTGTTACGTTTACAATGTTGTTTATTGTAGCTCTGTTACGTTTACAATGTTGTTTATTTTAACTCTGTTACGTTTACAATGTTGTTTATTGTAACTCTGTTACGTTTACAATGTTGTTTATTGTAGCTCTGTTACGTTTACAATGTTGTTTATTGTAGCTCTGTTACGTTTACAATGTTGTTTATTGTAGCTCTGTTACGTTTACAATGTTGTTTATTGTAGCTCTGTTACGTTTACAATGTTGTTTATTGTAGCTCTGTTACGTTTACAATGTTGTTGTTTTTCACCGTTTTTGGAATTTTGCCACGTCCTGTTGGTTTGGGAAAAATGTGTGTTGTTTTGACTAAAATTGGGAAAATTAATGTTGTTTTCTAGCTATAAAATGCTTCAAAATTGGGAATATAAGTGTCTTTATCCCTTTCAGTGCCGGAACCGAATTTTGAAGGCCTTTGCAAACAGTTTGGATCCTGAGGGTTAGGATCATGGCGTCTCATCACGATCCAAACTGTTTGCTATTCTGATAGTATTCTTTGAAAAAAATCGAAGAAAATGCTAATTTTTTAAATTTAGCAGACAACATTTTAGCAGACGACAAATTTCCCAGCATACAAAGGGTTATTGTGATATTTACTAAGGTTGAGCTTATGAAGCTGGATGGGAGATGAACAATATGCTGATCTAAAAACATATTTTTGGGGGAAACCTTCAATTGGGAATTTTTAGCTCCCATTTGGGAAAAATATATTCTTTTTTCCATTGGGAATGGGGCCAAATATCAGACATAATTACGAATGAAAAAAACACACGCTGGTTTATGAATGCTTACAGAGCTACGGACAACAAGCGTCTGAAGGAACTGGTGTCAGTAGAACTGCTGTTCTTCAACTCCAACATACAACTGCTGAAGGAAGAAGTGTCAGATCTCAACAGCTCGGTCACAGTCTACCAGCATGACAAGTAAATGCAGTTTGTTTTTCTTCAACGTTTTTGGGTTAGCAGTGATTTTTAGCTTGACTATTATATATGAAATATATATAGTGGAGCTATCCTACTCACCCCGGCGTCAGTGTTCTGTGCCATGCCGTGCCGTTAGCGTGCAAATGTTCAAGTTTTCTTACTACCCCAAATATTTTCTTTGTCCCTTGACATATTGCTTTCATATTTTGCTTACTTGTTTACCAACATGACCCCAACCTATAAACAAAAGCAGACAACTCTATCAAGCATTTTGTCATTATTATGGCCCCTTTTCCACTTAGAATATGCAGCAACTGTTAAAATTTGCGTACTACCGCAAATATTTTCAATGTGCCTTGACATATTGCTTTCATATTTTGCATGTTTGTTTGCCATCATGACCCCAACCTATAAACAAGAGCATACAACTGTATCAAGCATTTTTACAGAATTATTGCCCCTTTTATACTTTGAATATGCATATTATTGATAAATCTATGTTAAAGTTTGCGTACTAACCCAAATATTTCCTATACCCTTTGACATATTGCTTTTATATTTTGCATACTTGTTTACCAACATGACCTCAACCTATAAACAAGAGCAGACCACTGTATCAAGCATTTTGACATAATTATGGCCCCTTTTACACTTAGATAATTGAACATTTTGCTTAAATTGTCGTAACTTCTTTTTTTATGATAACATTTTATTATAACTTTGACAAAACAACACTTACCTGAATACCACAATGGCCACCCAAACAATACATCACGCCACTACCCAGAAACCCTCCCCCTCCCCAACCTCCCCCCCAATTTTTTTTTAATATCATCTAATAAATTACCACACCCCACATACTCCCCCCCCCCTACCCCCCCCCCCCATTTTTTCCCCTTTTTTTATTTTTGAAAGATCGTCTAATAAAAGACCACACCCCACATTATACCCCCACTCCCCCCCCCCCCACCCAATTTTTTTTTATTTTTTATTTTTTTACTTTTTTTGTTTGAAAGATCGTCTAATAAATTATTGAATATTAACAATTTCCCCATGATGGCTTATGTTATACTGTCAAGCACTCGAATAGTCGAGCGCGCTGTCCTCTGACAGCTCTTGTTTATGTCCCCCACCACTATAGAGGACATATTGTTTTTGACCTGTCTGTTGGTTTGTTTGTTGGTTTTTTGGTTTGCGTCAAACTTTAACATTTGCCATAACTTTAGAAATATTGAAGATAGCAACTTAATATTTGGTATGCATGTGTATCTCATGGAGCTGCACATTTTGAGTGGTGAATGGTCAAGCTCATCCTTCAAGGTCTAAGGTCAAATATATGGGTCAAAATCGCTCATTTAATGTACACTTTTGCAATATTGAAGATAACAACTTGATATTTGGCATGCATGTGTATCTCATGGAGCTGCACATTTTGAGTGATGAAAGGTCAAGGTCATCCTTTAAGGTCAAGGTCGAATATATGGGGACATAGTGTTTCACAAACACATCTTGTTTGGTTTATATTTTACAGCCTGTATGTTCTGGATTAGGAAAAAAGCGTGATAAACCATGAAATTGGGAAAAATGAATCATTATTAATATGATTATAAATCACAGTATTTAAATTGTTTATAAGTGCATGTCAACTGCATTTTTTAAAGTTATATTATTTATTGCTGTATAAAGTTCTTCTTACAATAAAGATTTCTAGTCCATTTGAGTTTATTGGAAAAGTGCTGTTGTGTTTTGGATGGGGGGAGTAATTTTGGACAGATATTTGGGAATTTATGTTACTTTTTGCTATTGGGTAACAGCCTTATAAAGAAGGTTTTATTGGGCAAAAAAAAACACTGGTTGGGGGGGGGGGGGTTATTGGATTTTGAAAAATCTCTTTGTTTTGAACTCAAATTGGGAAAATGGTGTCCCTTCACATAGCAACTTGATATTTGGCATGCATGTGTATCTCATGGAGCTGCACATTTTGAGTGGTGAAAGGTCAAGGTCGTCCTTCAAGGTCAAATGTAAAAAAATATGTATGAAAGCGGCAAAATAGGGGGCATTGTGTTTCTGACAAACACATCTCTTGTTTTTTAACTAATACTTTTAAATAAAGGATAATAGTGTTTTGAATACTATATTTGTTATGGATCTGAATGGGGCATTGAACTAAATGTAGTGATTTATTGGAAGTGAAAACCTTTAATTGGAAATTTTAAACTGTCATTTGGAATAGAATTTATTCTTTTTTGAGATTGGGTATAGGGCAGAATTTCAGCCACAAATTTGATCGAAAAAAACACTGATATTAATTAGCACCGTCTCAAATTTTTGCTGATAGAGGTGAAATTGTGATTTTTTTGGTAATGATTTATTATGACTCTTTGGAAAGTGGCTTTTTAACCCATTTATGCCTAGCATCTAGAAAAAAGGCCTTGGCAAATAGCGTAAACCCAGATGAGACACCGCATCATGTGGCGTCTCATCTGGGTCTACGCTGTTTTCTGAAAGGAATTTCTTTAAGAAATATTCTAAATATAGAAATAAATATACTAGACATCCCTAATTTTGGAAATAAATCAATCCAATTTAGAAGGATGGGAGAGTCCACTAGGCATAAATGGGTTAAAAGAAAATGTTATTTTCAGTTCAAATGTTGTTCCAATGATTCCACTGGGACTCAAAGAGACCAAGGACATTGACTACCGAGTAGCTATCAAGGTACATTAACTGATTTATCCCACTTTTACCTCGAATTTGGTTGATTAAAGCGCCGTTGATTAAATTCCTGCTATAAACCACGGCACAAAATCATAGCATTTTTTTTTACAAAACGATGTCATAAATCCAGTGGAATTATCCAGTTAAACTTATTGTGTTTAAATAAAAATGTCTACTGAATAAACAGTGGGATAAATAGAATATAGATTAGTGTTGATTATAGATCAGGTTTATCATGCTCGGCACGAAGAGGAAAAAGCACTCCCCAAGGCTCGTGTTTTTTGTTTTCTAAGCCTCCCATGAAAAACCTGATCTATAATCAACACTGACCTATAATTCTCTATGTTTGATTCTCGCTGTGGGAAAACAGGGCTTAATGCATGACTGCACAGGCTATTCAGGGACGACACTTTTGAATTTATGGATTTTTATGTCCCCCCAGTCTATACTGGAGGACATATTGTTTTTGCCCTGTCTGTTTATTGGTTTGTGTGCGTGAAACTTTAACATTGGCCATAACTTTTGCAATATTAAAGATAGCAACTTGATATTTGGCATGCATGTGTATCTCATGGAGCTGCACATTTTGAGTGGTGAAAGGTCAAGGTCATCCTTCAAGGTCAAAGTTCAATTATATGGGGGGGCATAGTGTTTCACAAACACATCTTGTTTTTATAGAGAAAGTCGTTTCTAAATGAAAATCCAGTATTAACAGAAAGTGTCGTCCCTGATTAGCCTATGTTGGCTGCACATGCTTATTATCCCCCGCCAGAGGCGGAGGGATATTGTTTTGGCGTTGTCCGTCCGTCCGTCCGGCACTTTTGTGTCCGGAGCCATATCTTGGAAGTGCTTTGGCGGATTTCATTCAAACTTTGTATGAGTATATATATGCATAAGAGGATGATGCACGCCAAATGGCATTGTACACCACCTGTTAAAAACAGAGTTATGGCCCTTTGTATCTTGAAAAAATGCTTTTTACTATAGGCACTTTTGTGTCCGGAGCCATATCTTGGAAGTGCTTTGGCGGATTTCATTGAAACTTTGTATGAGTGTATATATGCATAAGAGGATGATGCACGCCAAATGGCATTGTACACCACCTGTTAAAAACAGAGTTATGGCCCTTTGTATCTTGAAAAAATGCTTTTTACTATATGCACTTTTGTGTCCGGAGCCATATCTTGGAAGTGCTTTGGCGGATTTCATTGAAACTTTGTATGAGTGTATATATGCATAAGAGGATGATGCACGCCAAATGGCATTGTACACCATCTGTTAAAAACAGAGTTATGGCCCTTTGTATCTTGAAAAAATGCTTTTAACTATAGGCACTTTTGTGTCTGGAGCCATATCTTGGAAGTGCTTTGGCGGATTTCATTGAAACTTGGTATGGGTATATATATGCATAAGAGGATGATGCACGCCAAATGGCATTGTATACCATCTGTTAAAAACTGAGTTATGGCCCTTTGTATCTTGAAAAAATGCTTTTTACTATAGGCACTTTTGTGTCCGGAGCCATATCTTGGAAGTGCTTTGGCAGATTTCATATAAACTTGGTATGAGTATATATCCCCTGCCAGAGGCGGAGGGATATTGTTTTGCGTTGTCCGGCTGTCCGTCCGTCACTTTTGTGTCCGGAGCCATATCTTGGAAGTGCTTTGGTGTTAGGGCTGCAACAATATACCGGTATATCGGTATATATCGCAATACGCAATCCGCATATTGTATTGCGATATGATTTTCATCATACCGGTACGAACATTTTACAAAAATTCATTCACATTTCGTCCAGAAAAGCCATCCGAAATAATGATAAAAAGGTAAACAAAACAAAGCAGTGTAAATTATTTTTTACGTAAAAAAAGCATTCTAAAAAGTGTATTATACAAAGTAGCATTGTTACATGGGAGCATTCATTAGATGCTTTTGAACAGATTATCGTTGAATTAATTGCGCACAGCTGTAAATGTTTCGTTCGATTCTGATTTGAGCATTATTTGTAATCCGAATTTCGGAAACACGCTTCCAAATTTGAATGCTAACGCGACAATACAAAAAAATATCGTCAAATAAAAAGTGCTTTATCCTTTGTCTCAATAAAAAGCGCGCGAAAATTATACAGACATGTAGAACGTCGCATGGAAAGTATGGGTGTATTTTGTGTTGTTTAAAAACGGGAACATCACGTCAGCTGAATTACACAAGTTCAGTGGGAAAAACGCCCCGGTTGGACGTTATTTCATCACATCTTTAAATAGTAACAATTGCAAAAATGTATTTGATACTTAAGAAAATTTGCAAATGTTTGTGTTTCTTATTATTCTTGAGCACATTTATAGTAAATATTTACCAGAATTTGCTTTAAAATTGGAATTTATGGGATTATTGGGTACTTGGCAAGTTATAATTTTGGTACAAGTTAGCAATATATTGCGATATATTACAATACGGGTTTTTGAACTGACAATATATTGCAATACGGTTTTTGGCGTATTGTTGCAGCACTATTTGTTGTATTTCATTGAAACTTTGTATCACGCCAAATGGCATTGTACACCATCTGTTAAAACCAGAGTTATGGCCCATTGTATCTTGTTGTTACCTATTATATTTATGAAGTAAACCATCATCCTCTCAAACATCATCATGTAAATAAAGTATGATTTACAAAGTGAATACATGTGACTAATCATGTTTCCAAAATGACACCAATGATTCCCGTACCCAATGATAAATGATTAACCATCAAAACATTTCCAGGTATGTCATGGCAGATGTTGTGTTCACTCTGCAACACTCTGAAAATTTAGCGTATGTAAACGTTGAATGTTTTTGTGGAAAACGCACGACTTAATAATTCACCTAAATAAAATGTGAAGGCTTAAGAACCTTCCTTTGTCTTAGTTTTGTGTTATTGTCCTCCGTCCGTCCATCTATCATTATGTTCATCCGTCCAATTTGCACCCATCCTCAAACAAAGCATATGTTGCGGGGATACCTTGGGCCTTTCAGGCCCTCTTGTTTGAGATGACAGCTTACGCCCCTGCATAAAGCCCTGGCTTATTTGAGATGACAGCTTACGCCCCTGCATAAAGCCCTGGCTTATTTGAGATGACAGCTTACGCCCATGCATAAAGCCCTAGTTTATTTGAGATGAAAGCTTACGCCCATGCATAAAGCCCTAGTTTATTTGAGATGACAGCTTATGCCCATGCATAAAGCCCTAGTTTATTTGAGATGACAGCTTAAGCCCATGTATAAAGCCCTGGTTTATTTGAGATGACAGCTTACGCCCATGCATAAAGCCCTGGTTTATTTGAGATGACAGCTTACGCCCATGCATAAAGCCCTGGTTTATTTGAGATGACAGCTTACGCCCATGCATAAAGCCGTAGTTTATTTGAGATGACAGCTTACGCCCATGTATAAAGCCCTGGTTTATTTGAGATGACAGCTTACGACCATGGATAAAGCCCTGGTTTATTTGAGATGACAGCTTACGCCCATGCATAAAGCCCTGGTTTATTTGAGATGACAGCTTACGCCCATGCATATAGCCCTGGTTTATTTGAGATGACAGCTTACGCCCATGCATAAAGCCCCGGTTTATTTGAGATGACAGCTTACGCCCATGCATAAAGCCCTGGTTTATTTGATATGACAGCTTACGCCCATGCATAAAGCCCCGGTTTATTTGAGATGACAGCTTACGCCCATGCATAAAGCCCCGGTTTATTTGAGATGACAGCTTACGCCCATGCATTAAGCCCTGGTTTATTTGAGATGACAGCTTATGCCCATGTATAAAGCCCTGGTTTATTTGAGATGACAGCTTACGACCATGGATAAAGCCCTGGTTTATTTGAGATGACAGCTTACGCCCATGCATAAAGCCCTGGTTTATTTGAGATGACAGCTTACGCCCATGCATATAGCCCTGGTTTATTTGAGATGACAGCTTACGCCCATGCATAAAGCCCCGGTTTATTTGAGATGACAGCTTACGCCCATGCATAAAGCCCTAGTTTATTTGATATGACAGCTTACGCCCATGCATAAAGCCCCGGTTTATTTGAGATGACAGCTTACGCCCATGCATAAAGCCCCGGTTTATTTGAGATGACAGCTTACGCCCATGCATAAAGCCCTGGTTTATTTGAGATGACAGCTTACGCCCATGCATAAAGCCCTGGTTTATTTGAGATGACAGCTTACGCCCATGCATAAAGCCCTGGTTTATTTGAGATGACAGCTTACGCCCATGCATAAAGCCCTGGTTTATTTGAGATGACAGCTTACGCCCATGCATAAAGCCCTGGTTTATTTGAGATGACAGCTTACGCCCATGCATAAAGCCCTGGTTTATTTGAGATGACAGCTTACGCCCATGCATAAAGCCCTGGTTTATTTGAGATGACAGCTTAAGCCCATGTATAAAGCCCTGGTTTATTTGAGATGACAGCTTACGCCCATGCATAAAGCCCTGGTTTATTTGATATGACAGCTTACACCCATGCATAAAGCCCTGGTTTATTTGATATGACAGCTTACGCCCATGCATAAAGCCCTGGTTCCCCAGAGTGCGGCTCATTTTTTTTAGTTTTTTTTTACGTTCTTACTAACAAGTAATTAACTTTTTCAGTGCGGTAACCGAATTTTGAAGGCCTGTCCAAACAGTTTGGATCCAGATGAGACGCCACAGAACGTGGCGTCTCATCAGGATCCAAACTGTTTGCTACTGTGATAGTATTATTTGAAAAAAAATCGAAGAAAATGCTAATTTTAGAAATTTAGCAGACAACATTTTAGCAGACGACAAATTTCCCAGCATGCAAAGGGTTAACTATTAATCTCTGTTGACTATTATTACAAAGTAACTATGAGGGCATCGTTATGAGCATATATTATAATGTTTATAAATTTGTAAAAAAAATATTTTTTTCAAACTGTCTTATTAAGATATAATTATGAATTTTTCATGGCCTTCATGCCAGATCTTAAATTTGTTGTTAATTTGTTCATTACAATAATATGGACATGGATGTGGGCCCATTAGCTAATGGCAACTTAAATGTGTGTACGGGGTATTGTGCCTTTAGATTTTGTGTGAGAACAGACCATGACTGCATTTTAAGATGTTTTGAATGACTGGGGTCGTATTCCAGAAGCATCTTAAGTTAAATTTTATTCTTATCCTTTAATTGGGAAATTTTCTTAAGTGTTTCATTTCATATTGCAATAGATTGGCATCAAGATATACATTTAAATAACATCAATATGCCAATGTTATTTTAGGAATACCAAACAAAACATGTGTTTCCCTATTTAGTTAAGAAAAACATAACATTGTTATTTTGAACTTTAGTGAAATTATTTAAGAAATGACTTAAGATGTTTCTGGAATACCACTCCTGATTTGGGAATCCATAAAATAAATATTAAGTTTACCGCCCTGGTAATGCACAAATGTCTTCGATAATCTAACTTACTAACAAAAAATAGGTCCTGGTGGCGTAGTGGATATGGTGTCCCTCTAGCAACCAAGGGGTCATGTGTTGGATCCCCACCGTGGAGGAATTCTTTAGATCTCTCTGAAAGTCACCAAGTACTGGTTCCACCCAGGAAATGATCTCAAGAGTGTTTCAATAAGCGTTTGGCTTTCGATACAATCTCGCTATAATAAATAGGTTTATAGGTTTATACTTACAATTACCTCTCTTAGTAACCACTGTATTGTTGGTATCAAACATTGTCCCTGGCCCCTTGCAGGACTTCATATTGGAGCACTACAGCGAGGATGCTGACAGCTACAACACGGCTCTACAAGATCTACAGGAGCTCAGACTGGTAAGAGACAGAGTGGATGAATAATATTCTTGTTTACAAATCGTGTGCAAAACACCATTGTGCCCCATGTGCAGTTGGGTGGGGTAGCCATGGCACGGTTTTCTTAATGTTTGAAAACATTGCAGAGTCTTCAAAATTTGCATTGCAAACGTTATTATTATAGAATTATGACAACTTTGTTTTGCATGGTTATCCCACTTTTAAAGGTGTCAAACGACAGTCAATATCCATGTAATAAATATTGGGGTGCAAATAACGTAGCCAACTAGCTGTACTAAGAATATTGATGAAGAACTGCGAAATCCAGGTACTTGCGGTAAATCGGGCTATCGAATTCGGCAGTAATTTATTTCTGATTGGTTAGCGGATGGCTCAGACATGAACTGAAACTTCGCTACTTTCCGAAAATCTTACAACTTGGCAACGAAACAGTGCATATGCCGCCATCTTGAAATATTTTAAAAGATTGATTAGCAAAATAAAACACTGCGGTAGCATGTTGAAATGCAATATGTTAACCAAATTATATATTGTTTACATTTATGCTAGTTAACTGGTTTTTCATTTCCTGCGGTCAAACAATATGCACATTGTATTTCATGTGCAAAATACGTGTCGTTTTCGGAAACAGTTTATTTCATCGATTTTACATTATTTTCGACGTTCTTTAAATTATTTTTATAGAATGATGAATAAACATGTGGTGATACGGATAGTCTGTTTTATAATATTGTATGGTTTAAATATGATGTCATTGTGTGAATGGGATATGCACTGAATATTACTTCTGGGAAAAAAATATTTTCAGTTTGGAAATGCGATGGTACTGATGCTTTTTAAACGGACATAGGGATACCGTTTTAACGGTAACGTTTCGTTTATTTCATTTCGTTTAAACGTTTAGAAAAATCTGTAAATGTGACACCCTTACCCACTTTAAGTTTATTTTCCCATCAAATTCTATTTGAATAGGATACTTTTTATAAAGGTTTGAATAGACAACTCATCAACAACTCATATTAATTGACAGATATGACTGTTCTTGCAACAGCTGGACAAACTTTCATTTTTTGCAGAAAAGTAGGTAGTATGGCTTTTTATTTGTGCATGATGCAGCAACAGAAAATGCTAGTAGTTAATAGTGTTTCTTTATTAAACTGTTGAAATGGTTATGGGTTCATTGTGGAAATATTAAATTATCGGTATGTAATTAAAAGCCTAATCATGATTTAGGAACTGTCTTTCAGGCTATTCGCACTCCACATAGGAACGACTCGGGCGTAGAGCTGTTGATGGAATACTACAATCAACTCTACTTCCTTGAGAAGCGTTTCTTTCCACCTGATAGACGCATCAGCATCATGTTTCATTGGTAGGGCGCTGGTCTGGCCTTGATTTCTCAATAGATCATGTGTCTTTTTATAAGACAATAACTGTGGATTCTATTACTGCAAAATTATCTATGTCCGTCGGCATATTTTTTTGTTTCAAAGTTTTTTTGGTCATGTAAAATTTGTTGATTTCTGTTTTGGGAGAAAAAGAGGAATTTGGGTGGGTTATTTTCTGTCAAGTTTGTGTTAAATTCATTTATCGATTAAACCAGGAAATTAACAAAATTTAATTTATTTCCTACACATCATTATAATTTTAGGGTGATTCTCGTTCACTTAAAATTTCATTTAGTGTTATATTTGTGTACTTTTATTTTTGGGGATATGAGATTTCAGACATACATGTAGGCGTTTGTCAGATTTTTCCAGTTGTGGTTGAGCGCCAGCACAAACCCTAGAACATTAAGCTGTTTTGTTTTTATGTTACAAAAATATGTGCATTTCTAAAAAAATTGAAGAGACAAATTAAATATTTTGTCCACTCTTGTTTAAGACAATAACTAAGACTTTGCCCAAACATTATTTTAGAAAGTTATTTTGAAAACATGTGATAATAAACTTAAGTAGGTAAAATCTAAAGAAAAATCCAGAAATCAGGCCTTTGGATGGACTAATTTCCTTAGCTACAGATGAATGTTGTTATTTTAAACTCACCTGTTGAAGTTTTATGTACTTCCATGTAGACAAAAATAGACCCTTTTTCTTATTTAAAAGTTTAATATGGTACCTGTAATTGCAAAGAATTTTAAACAAATTTTTGACTAAAACGTTTGGTTATGTTAATTTTTTTTTCCTCACAGAGGCCTTTATCTGTTTAACACTGTTTTGATATAACAATAAGCTGTGTGCTCAGGTATGATTCGCTGACTGGTGTTCCAAATATCCAGAAGACGTTGACCTTTGAGAAAGGTAGCGTTATGTTCAACATCGGTGCGCTGTATACCCAGATAGCCTGCAAACAGGTATGTACATGTATCCTATGTGGGGAATTGGTGTTTTTCTTCGTAGCCAGAAAGTGTGTTTTTTGGGGGGGGGGGGGGGGGGGGGGATGGGGGAGGGGGATTGAGGGTGGGACAAATTTCGACCCCATTTCCAATCATAAAAAGTATATATATTGTATACGTTTTTCACAAGTGACTGTCTAAAAATGTCCAATGGAAGCACAACATAGTTTGCATCATGAGCTGCCCCAGGCCTATCTTTCATTGGCTCACAAATGTTCGGATATTGTCTCAGGAAATTCACATGCAATATATTGTCACACACAAAAAAACACGAGCATTTTGTATCTCATTAAATCTATGTTACCAGACCACATCTAACGTTCACATTTTGACTATTGCTATAAGGAACACTGATTTTGTATGAGTAAACTTTATTATGCCGCCCTTCGAAGAAGAGAGGGTATATTGCTTTGCACATGTCGGTCTGTCGGTCGGTCTGTCGGTCTGTCAGTCGGTCCGTCCACCAGGTGGTTTCCGGATGATAACTCAAGAACGCTTAGGCCTAGGATCATGAAACTTCATAGGTAGATAGATCATGACTGGCAGATGACCCCTATTGATTTTGAGGTCACTAGGTCAAAGGTCAAGATCATGGTGACCCGAAATAGTAAAATGGTTTCCGGATGATAACTCAAGAACGCATATGCCTAGGATCATGAAACTTCATAGGTAGATTGATCATGACTTGCAGATGACCCCTATTGATTTTGAGGTCACTAGGTCAAAGGTCAAGGTCACGGTGACCCGAAATAGTAAAATGGTTTCCGGATGATTACTCAAGAACGCATACGCCTAGGATCATGAAACTTCATAGGTAGATAGATCATGACTTGCAGATGACCCCTATTGATTTTGAGGTCACTAGGTCAATGGTCAAGGTCACGGTAATCCGAAATAGTAAAATGGTTTCCGGATGATAACTCAAGAACACATATGCCTAGGATCATGAAACTTCATGGGTAGATCGATCATGACTCGCAGATGACCCCTATTGATTCTCAGGTCACTAGGTCAAAGGTCAAGGTCACGGTGACCCGAAATAGTTAAATGGTTTCCGAATGATAACTCAAGAATGCTTAGGCCTAGGATCACGAAACTTCATAGGTACATTGATCATGACTCGCAGATGACCCCTATTGATTTTCAGGTCACTAGGTCAAAGGTAAAGGTCACATTGACTCGAAAAAGTAAAATGGTTTCCGGATGATAACTCAAGAATGCTTACGCCTAGGATCATGAAACTTCATAGGTACATTGATCATGACTGGCAGATGACCCCTATTGATTTTCAGGTCACTAGGTCAAAGGTCAAGGTCACAATGACTCAAAATAGTAAAATGGTTTCGGGATGATAACTCAAGAATGCTTACGCCTAGGATCATGAAACTTCATAGGTACATTGCTCATGACTGGCAGATGACCCCTATTAATTTTCAGGTCACCACATGTAGGTCAAAGGTCAAGGCCACAGTGACTCATAACAGTGAAATGGTTTCCTGATGATAACTCAAGAATAATTAGGCCTATTTTTTTAGATTATTTTATTTTCATAAATATTTAATTCCATGCCTAGTAACTATGTGATTGTCCAAATTTTGGTATTTGAAATCTTTACATGTTACATGTTAGAGTAAATATTGACATGTTCCTGATTTTTTTTGTTCAAACCTTGGGCTGACAGTTATTAAACCATAGTCTTCTTTGTTGTTATGTAGAAATATGTACACATACCGGTATGTAAGATTATAATCAGTCTGCCATGCAGTTAGCTATACAGAGAATGTATTCAGAAAGCATGTTTTAACCCTTTCCCCTCTTAGAAGCAAATAGAAAATGGCTTTTGCAACCAACATAAAACCAGAACAGCCTGCGTTTAACTCGCAGTCCATTCAGGTTTTATGCTGTTTGCTGCTCATCAGTATCCAAGGATTGGATACGAAGCCTTTAAAACTTGAATTAAGTAAGAAAGGTTTTAAGTTAAATATAACTTTCTAAGGAACAACAAATGTGTCAAAATATGTATCTAAGTGGTAAAGGATTAAAATACACTGGGCCCATATTCTTAGACTTAACTCTTTCAGTGCGGGAACCGAATTTTGAAGGCCTTTTACAAACAGTTTGGATCCAGGTGAGACGCCACAGAATGTGGCGTCTCATCAGGATCCAAACTGTTTGCTTTTCTGATAGTATTCTTTGAAAAAAATTGAAGAAAATGCTTATTTTAGAAATTCTGCAGATGACATTTTAGCAGACGACAAATTTCCCAGCATGCAAAGTGTTAAGATTAAAGAGTAGTCTTAGAATGAACAAAAATATGTCCAGCATTTGAATATATAACAAGTTACACAGGATAAGGGTTACTAACAAAAATGATCTAAACTAGAAATTATATAGATGGCAGTTAATGGTTAATGGTTAAATGGTTAATGCCCAATCAAAAGTTAAGCAATTCTTGAGTACCGTAATTACTCTAAAAAAACAAAACATTTTTAAGTGTGAAAATTTAGATACAAAAAATATTGAAAAATTACAGGTGTCCGAAAATGTATAGACAAAATTAAGATGTCGAAAAGTTAAAATGAAATAAAAGCAATAAATCAATTTTCAATAATTTTCTTGTGATTAACTCTTCTTTTTTTGCTTTAAAAAGAAATAAATACAACTTCACAACTTTGCTAACTTTTGCCTGAAATGATGTAGAACAAAAATGTAAAAGACAAAACACTCTGATAAGAGTCTGCTTCTTTAAAAGGACAACTTTGAATAAATCAATTTCCACCACTATACATGGTAATTTAATTATTATGCGAATGTAATGGTCAATGGTCCTCAGGCATGCATCTGCCAGGTTTTATGACCTTTTTCTGGTTGTGAAAATCCATGATCAAAGTGACACGAGATAAGTGCAAACAGGGCCGAAGTCTGTAGAATAAAATATACTGTCTGAAAATTAAGAAACATCAATTATGGACGAAAACCTGTATGTCCGAAAATTAAGAGTACAAAAAAATAATTTATTTTTGCTAAAAAATTGAGAAGTTGAGAAACTTAGTGTCTGAAAACCTAGAGTAATTACGGAATTCCAATTTTAAGGAATACCGTAAATCTGCGAATATATCACCCTTGTATATAATACGCACCCCCGAGTTTGGTCAAAATTTATCGGTAAGAATTGAAAATCCGAGTAAAATACGCAGTAAAAAAATCAGTGTCTGAAATCTGCCATTTCTGAAAAAATGAGTCAATATATTTTTGTGTTGTGAAAGTAGCAAATCAATTTGAGGTTATCAACCATCTGTTTCACAATAATACCCCAGTATATTTATCGCGATGTGTTATCGTGCAGTTGTCATGACAGTTCCATAATAAATATCTCTGTATATTGTTTATATTACAGTTGATTGTTACCGATAACACACGGGCCACCTGCTGAGACCCGGGTCAAGCAGTCTTAATTGCAAAATAAAGAGAGACGCTGTTTGTTTGTTTTTTAACATTTAATTCCATTTGACAATATTCAGGACGATAATAATTATAATAACAAAAAAATAAGAAGAAGACAAAGTGGTTACTTCCGTTTTTATTGTAGTCTAGATGAATTACTCTTCCGAAGTGTTACAAAATCGATACTTTAGTTAAACTTTAAATACAATTAAACCGCTCGTGTTCTGCTCGTATCCCTTTAATTTAAATATGCCGCTGTCATTAAGGATAGCTTGGGAGTAAAAAACTAATTAATTAATTATCACCTTTCAATTTAATTAAGCAATCGGCAGAAAGGTGTAATATTAGCGTCATAGAACTTATTTATTTAATAACAACTCTTTTCTTCAGATATGGTAAATATTCGGTAGAAAGATAAAAAGTGGTCAGCTTAGAAATATTTATTTACGGGTATTGTCACGTTGTTGTTTTTCATTCGCTAATCTCTTTATAGGACTTAGTGTCCTGTCGCTATTTTGTAGGCAGACGACAATATTAACTGTGTATACAGTGTCTGCACATGAATGATCTATTATTATCCGATAGCTCCACCCGTTCTCACGTTTCATTTGACAACGTCATTTCATGCGTAAGCGAGCTCAATGTTGATTGGCCAGCTACCATGTGCACTTTAATAACAATAAGGTCAAGCGATGTCTCATAATCGGGTACAGACCGGGTTTCGTTTACTGCGAACACTTTCATTGAAACAGAGAGACAAATATAGAAAACCAGTCCGATAAAAATGGCGGATGTTTTCAACGAAATTTTACTAGATTTTTGCATTTTCGCAATTTAGATTTTTATAGAGCCAAATTCTCAATATTGCAAATGGCTAAAATGCAGAACAGCGAGAGCCCTGTTGCCCCCCTTTGATGTAATGTTGTAGTTCAAAAAGGCTGCCATGCAGCAAATAACAACGATTTAAAATTTTGTTTTGCTCTAAACTCATATATAATACGCACCCCCTACTTGAAGAAAAATTAAAGTTGGAAAAGGGCGTATTTTATTCGCAGGTTAACGGTATTCTTTATTTGTAGACTCAAGTCTCACCGTTAAGTCTAAGAATTGTTTGGTAAATATGCTCCCCAGAATGAATCAAATACAGGAATGTTCATGGCTTGGGCCCATTCTTTTTATTGATCATTATTGACAAAAATTTAAATAAACAAAAACTCTTTAAATAAAGCAAGTTTCTTTGTACCTAATTGACAATTACCTAGATTTCTACCAAACGTTTTCAAATCAGGATTTTGCTTGCGATGGAATTGTCTCTTACTCATATTCCCTTCTTCAAAGAAGCTGTGTATATTGCTTTGCATCTGTAAGTTGGTTGGTTGGTTGGATAATCGCCCGATGGTTAGTTGTTCCGTAGACCATTAGTTTCTCACAAAAGAAAACACTTTGACCTACAACCATGCAAATTGGAATGATGGTTTATTCTGAGAAAATATATCCGGTCGCTATTTTGTAGGCAGACGACAATATTAACTGTGTATACAGTGTCTGCGCATGAATGACCTACTATTATTCAATAGCTCCACCCGTTCTCACGTTTCATTCGACAAGGTCATTTCATGTGTAAGCCAGCTCAATGTTGATATGCCAGCTACCATGTGCACTTCAATAACAAGGGGTCGTATTCCAGAAGCATCTTAAGCTAAATTTTATTCTCATCCTTAAGTAGGGAAATTTTCTTAAGTGTTTCATTTCATATTGCAATAGATTGGCATCAAGATATACATTTAAATAATATCATTATGCCAATGTTCTTTAAGGAATACCAATAAAAACATGTGTTTCATTATTTAGTAAAGAAATGCAAAACCTTGTAATTTTGATCTTAAGTGAAATTATTTAAGAAATGACTTAAATGACAGAAATGTTTCTGGAATACGACCCCAGGGATTACGCTTTCCTCCTTCTTAGCTTGATTTCTTCATATTAGAGACTTCCTTATAAAAATACAACAAAAGCAGAAAGTCTGAACAGGCTAATCTAGCACAACACTTTACCCACATGCATTACCGTAATTACTCTATGTTTTCGGACACTTAAAAATATTTTTTTTTTCCTATCCAAAAACTTAGATTCGAAAAATATTCACAAAATACAAGTGTCCGAAAACTTAGAGTCGAAAATCGAAGTGTCCGAAAATAGCGTCAATTGTGTCAACGACTACCGGTAATAGCATGCGCTTGTAAAATACCATGCCGTATAGTATAAATTACAGTTTTATATGTTTGCACTGCATTTTAAATAATTGTAAACGCTTTATTTATTTGTCAGAAAGTTACTACAAGGTTGTACTTTGACCAACGAGTTCAAAGATGAGCATGTGATGTACCGATACTCGTTAGTATGAACCTGTAATTAACGCAATAAAAAAAGCAAACTATGAATTCTTTGTTTGTTCATTTCCAATAGTTGTTGTCTAACACCTTCCATTGTTCGTAAAACTTGCAATAGGGTGCATCACACTTTGAAGCGTTTAGTATTTGTCACAGTTATTTTACTGAGAAGGGGTAGTACCATTGCGGTAGATAATTGAATTTTTAATTGGCACTACCCCTGATAATTGTCATAACGCTTATGCTATCGGGGGAAACCATTGTTTAATACTGGTTTACATGATTATTTACCCAATAACGCAAATGTAATGGTCAGTTGCCCTCAGGCATGCACGTGCCATGTTTTAGGATGTTAATCTGGTTGTAAAACCCCATGATCGAAGTGTCATTAGATATCGAAAACAGGACCGAAATTCGGTAAAATAGCGCTGTAAAATATACTGTCCGAAAGCTTAGAGACATAATTATGGACTAAAATTGTGTGTCCAAAAATTAAGATTCACGAAAAATAATGATTTTTGCTAAAAAAAAGGGGGTGTCTGAAAACTTAGAGTGTCCAAAAACATATAGTAATTACGGTAAGCCCAGTATTCTTAGAAAGAGGCTCAAGTTCTCAATGAAACTGATTTCACTTGTGTTTGAAATATAAACCTTATTTTATGTTATTTATCAGGATCGATTAACAAAACATGGCTTGAAGGAGGCAGTGCGTTACTTTGAGTTGGCGGGCGGAGCGTTCCGCTACCTTCACAACCACTTCACTCACGCACCTTCCATGGACATGCAGCCTCAGACCCTGACTATGCTGGTACAGCTCATGATGGTATGTTCCGTAGGTTACACTTCACTAAAAAAATAATTGTGTTTATGAAATTCTTGAGCGCTTTTATTGTCAATATTTACCTGAGTTTGCTTTAGAAATAGAATATACTGCATTATCAGGTAATGCAAAGAAACTGGAAAAGTAGCACGTATGCATTATTAGAGTCGGATTGATACAGATGTTTAGAAGAATCTTTCGCGACGAGATTACACTATCAATACATGAAAGGTTTAAAACAATTAATAAACAATTTATAAACATATCTTTATCAATGACATGGTTGGCCTCGTTGGCCTCAAACAATGTAAAAATATGGAGGGGTTATCCCAACCCTTCGGCCCGGGGCGTCTGAAAAAATTCCTGCAGAAAGCACTGAAATACTCTAAAATTGATAACTAATGTTATCAAGTTGTCAATTTACGTTAACAGATTAACTTAGGTTCAATTGTTACAATTTGTATCATTAGCTCGGCTGTTTTCAGAGAAAACCCAAGGTTTTGTCATATACAGCTCGTCGTGTCCGTCGTCGTGTTGTGTCGGCCGCTTTGTGCTAAAACCTTTACATTTTGTAAACCTTTACATTGGCTCTAAAATCAAAGTGCTTCAACCTACAACTTTGAAACTTCGTATGTAGCTGCACCTTGATTAGTTCTACATGCCACACCCATTTTTTGGTCAATAGGTCAAATGTCAAGGTCACTGTGACATCTAAAAAAATATAATCTGACAAGCTTTCATTTATTCAAAACTGCACCCGCAGCCGACGTGGCACCCGTTATTTGGTGCTCTTGCTTTAAGTTTACTAAACACTTATTGTCATATATTGATTTAAATACATTTGAGCATTGGTCTCTGAAAGGTAGGCTTAATGCAGCCAGCACAGGCTATTCAGTGACCACACTTTCAGCCTAAACTTGATTTTTGTTATGATGACAGAGTCTCAATCTGTCAAATTCACGGCCGAAATTCCCCCCCCCCCCCTGAAAAGTATACTTTTTTCCCCTTTTTGGGGGAAAAATTCTCCCTAAAAAAAAATATAATTTTATTTTTATTTTTATAGATAGATGTCTCATGATTATTATATCTCAATTCTATTTTAATTTAATCTTGTCAAACATACTAAATTATGAAATAAGCAATGAATATAGTGCAAACATGTACAAATGTAATAATTAGAGAGTAAGTTAAAAATCCCCCAATAAGAGAAACGCCGCGAATATTCCCCCTGCTATGGGTAGCGACCTGCTTCCCCTAAAATGGATTGAGGGCCCTGGATGAGCATTCCTTTCAATGGATGATTCTAAAATGCTGATTGCACACACTGATCTGGGATGACACTACACACATGCATTAACCCTTTCCCACTCAGAAGCAAAGTGAAAATGGCTATGTGCAAACAGCATTAAACCAGAACAGCCTGCCAGTAACTCTCAGTCTGTTAAGTTTTTATGCTGTTTGCTGCTAATCATTAACTGAGGGTTGGAAATGAAGCCTTTAAAACTTGAATCTAGTAAAAAGGTCTTTAATTCAATTTAACTTTCTGAGGGACTACAAATCGTATCTAAGTGGTAAAGTATGTATCTAAGTGGTAAAGTATTTATCTAAGTGGTAAAGTTTTTATCTAAGTGGTAACGTATGTATCTAAGGGGTAAAATGTGTATCTAAGTGGTAAAGTGTGTATCTAAGTGGTAAAGTATGTATCTAAGTGGTAAAGTATTTATCTAAGTGGTAACGTATGTATCTAAGGGGTAAAATGTGTATCTAAGTGGTAAAGTGTGTATCTAAGTGGTAAAGTGTGTAACTAAGTGGTAAAGTATTTATGTAAGTGGTAAAGTATTTATCTAAGTGGTAAAGTATTATCTTAGTGGTAAAGTATTTATCTAAGTGGTAAAGTATTATCTAAGTGGTAAATTATTATCTAAGTGGTAAAGTATTTATGTAAGTGGTAAAGTATTTCTCTAAGTGGTAAAGTATTATCTAAGTGGTAAAGTATTTATGTAAGTGGTAAAGTATTTCTCTAAGTGGTAAAGTATGTATCTAGGTGGTAAAGTATTTATCTAAGTGGTAAAGGGTTAAGCCCCATTTTCTCACTGTTTATATATTATCTTTCAATACTGTATTTAAAATTTACCAGAAAACAAAATCAATTATTGGCAAAAATAGAATGATGTTGTTAAGAGAATAATAACAGGTGATACAGTTTCTTTAGCTTTTAATAACAACAATTGAATCATACATGTAACAACATTGTATTTAAGAGGCATACTTCACACAGGAACAACACACTTGGTATGATCCCACTTGTTCATAGCACATTACAGCTTGCCCCATGGTGTAAGCAAAACAAGGGCAATAAATGTTTTATCCTTCATCCCCTGTGAATAGTATCATACAAGACTACAATTAAGTTACAAAGTTTTCTGATTGCTAACAATTGAATATATGTCTAGCCATTCCATAAAATGTAATTATAATTTTCAAGCTTCCTAAGTTTTTTGGCCATATTTGGATGATTGTGTGTACATAACTCTAACAATGCCCATGCTTTTACATTATTAATTTATTTGCACATCACTATAAAAAAATGTATCATTTTCAGTGAGGGAACCTATTATATCTATACAATTTGAACAGTGAATACTTCATGTTCTTTATTATGTTGTTTTGTATCAAATAAAATTTGAGTGAACCATAATTTCCACATCATGAACTTTGTTCTTATTTAAGTCACTTGTTTACTATAACATTCTAATGTTTGAGGTAGAGAAACCATTCTAATTCAACAAAATTCTTTTTTTTTCATGTTCTAATTCTTAAAAACTTATTTTAAAAAGTTGAGCTACCAACGGTTAAATAGGGCTTTATGAAGTATCATCCCAGTTTAGCCTGCGCAGTCTGAACAGGCTTATCAACATTGCACTTTACATCATAGGTGGACTAAAGAAGATACTTCTATTAAACGATAAATACCATAAAAGCAAAAGTTTTGTCCCTGATTGGCCTGAGCAGACACAAATTTACACAAATGCATTAAGTATTTCCAGATCCAGATTCATATTTATTTCACAGCATGATCTTTGTTCTTATGTTTCAAGACATATTTTCTCAAGGGGAACATTCTGAGGAAGATTCTCTTTAACAAGGGGTACTTCTTCTTTGACGGCTCACTAACATCCCTGTCACTGTAACATAACTGTCCCTTGTACAGCCTTGCCTTGCTTGAGTAATAAACAAACCCCTTTCTCATGCTATGGCCTCGACTAGCTTTTGATGATTTTTGGCTGCTTGCTTTCTTTTCATACTTTCTGCAACTGCTGGCACTTTCACCATTGTCATCATCATTTTCACTGTCCATGTCACTGTTGTGGTACTGACCATCAAAACTAGGGATTGAAGTGAGGCTGTTTCCTATCTCACTGTTGTCACAATCGCCGTTCTCTAACTGTAATTCATCAAAGTCAGAATAGTCTTCTTCTGCGATGTCCAGTCTCTCAAGGATTTTCTCTAGATCACTCTCAAGTTGGTCTTTTTTGGCAGGTTCCTCTGTTTCTTCTATATTGTCGTCTAGAAGGTTGTTCTTGCTGCCTTTCATGTCATGTTGGTCTTCTCTGGCATTGGCATAATCAGCTCCAGATTCATTGCCATTCTCAACTACTTCCACCATGTCATAATCTCCAGAGTCCTGTTCATAGTCATAAACATCATGTCCCAAGTCAGTGTCACAAGTGTCCTTATCATCATCATCCACGTCCTTATCATCAGACACAGCTTCCTCTTCCTTCACGTTACTGAAGCCCAACAGACCAGACACACTGACATCACACAAGTCGTTTTTAGTTAAACTTTCAGTCAACTCCAGATCAAAATCAAACACATAAGTCACTAAAAGCTTGAAACTGGACACTTCTGGTTTCATGGCATCAAGTTCTCCCTTTTCCGCTACACTCATCAAGTTATCGTAATCCGAATCAAATTTGTATTTCTGCCCAAACATGTCTTTCTCCAGATTATCATAATTCATGTTAGTGGATTTTGATGCAAGCTTGGTCGAAAAGCTGTTGTTCAGTGCTTTCATTTTTTGTGATTCCAATAAAGGCTGTGTCGATAGTCCGGTGTATAGCGCCTCCTGTGGGTCGTAATTCATGGATGTGGAACCCAGGTCCTCTGGAAGTCTCTCATACATCATGGTCTAGAGAAACCCTGACTGTAGATGACTGAAATGAGAACAAAAACATCATTATTTGTTTGAATACATGTGTATTTTATATTCATACTGTTATAATAATGGTGTTTTTGTTTTTATTACAGTGATTAAATTTACACAAAATACACATTGTATAAATAATATTTATTATTTATATTTCATTCTTTATCGACTGATTTAAAATAATATTACGAAACAATTATTATTTGAATGTTTTATTTTTTGACAATTATCGCACAAAAAAACAAATTTTGTTAAATAATTCATCTGTCGTTTTATATTTATTTATTTTACTTAATTATATCTAGACTGTCAAGGAAAATAAATATATATTATAATATGTTTTTATTATTCCCAACAATCATGTCTAAAATGACATAAAATTAAAAACTGTTACATGTACATAAATAATCTTACTATTTATAATATATTGTATCATTTCCAGACTGAAAGGAAATAATAAAATGGAATTTATTTAAATTGTTTTATATAAGAGTATGTACAATTTCTTACAATCATATGTCATCATTATAAATTAAAAAACGAAATTACAATACTAATATATGAATCAAATTTCTTTTTAAATTGAGAAAATATTGTTACATGCACTTACTTTGTATAGAAAAGAAATCCAGATACAAAATATAGCTTGAAAGTATGTTAATGAAAGTAGGATTTTATATATCTCGTGGTTTTTCTTGGGCTTAAATACTTAGGTCTTCAGGATAAAAAGGGAAACAAAGATCTTATCCAACTAAATTGACAATATTCTCACATCTTTAGATTTATGCAGATTTTATCTGATGTAATGTTGCATATTGGCACTGTTTCACAATCAACCTGTCAAACATGTTAAGCACTTTTATTGTGTAATCGCCCTGTACAGTCAGTGATCAATTATCAAGATTTTATCTCTAAAATTATTTTCAATATTCTTTTGTTTACTCATCAATATATTTGTCACTCATTAATGATAAGGTCTATTGATAATTGAAAACAAAGTTATGTAATTATCTCTTTTACTGATAATTAACCAGGCGATTTCAATATTTTCTAAGTTATTATGTTTTATTTAATGCTTTCCGATGGTTTATAGAGAAATATCAGTGAATTAAAATTGATTCAAAAAGTGAAAATTATCAGTGAGAATTATCGATAATTTTCATTGTTTTTTGTGAAATGACGTCATTTTTTTGACGAAATGACGTCATTATCCCAGCAAAATTCTTTAGTTTAACTCTTAAACAATGTACATAAACTGTGAAAAATGCATTAAATACAAAGAAAATTTGTTGGATTCGGTGAATTATCGATTTTAATTCACTCGTGATCATAGACAATATATATTTTCAAATGATGGCAGATTTTCTGTTCTTAAACAAATACTTCACATGTATATTACACTTTTAATAAGAAATTTATAAATCATTATTGTAATTTTAAAAGTAATTTTAAGTATTAAATTATACATTGCTATTGTTATGTGAAAATAATAAATAACATGTGTACTAAGAAAATAGTAAATTACGTGCTAATAAGAAAGAAAAAAATACATGTGTAATGAGAAAATAAAAAAATACATGTGTAATGAGAAAATAAAAAAATACATGTGTAATGAGAAAATATTAAATTACACATGTTATAAGAAAATAATAAATATAATGTTTAACAAAAACATGTAACATGAAATTAATATAAAACATTTGTCATAAAAACATCATCAGATACCCTTTCAATAAGAAATAATAAATTACATAATTGTAATCAAATAAAAAACACCTTTATACTTATAAGCAGTATGAGATGGATCCACGTTGCCAGCAGTTTAGTTCCTTCCAATTATTATCTGTACTGACAAAATGTGTCAAGATGTTCCCAGTTAGAACAAAGGCAGAAACTTTCATAACTTTCCAGATAATCTCCTCAAATATATCTCCAGATTTATGGAAGCCATTATGACTCAATCAAGCACTAAAAGCTGTCAATTAACTAAGACCTATATTGAGAAGGATGGCTGTTAATTTAGAAAGTGCTTGGTAACCTTGGGGTGGCAAGTTTGCTGTCAGGTGTCAATTAGGGGTCTGTATGGACCACATGTTTGGCATGCGTTTGTTTTGACAGTTTTATAATCCCTTTCTGAAGGGATTAGGGGTATTATGCTTATCATAGAATAGAGTTAGATCAAAGAAGCTTCGGCATTTGTAATATTGACCTTTTAATCAATACATCGCATAATGAATTGATTTATTTTCAGTCCAAACATAAATCAGGATTTATCTATTTGTATGATGTATTATCAGCAGTATTTTAAATACAACAACAACAACATTTATTAGCTCTTAAGCATACAATTGCTTTTTAGCCAAAAGCATTATACAATTATACATAATACACAGGTGTAACGACGTGGATGAGAATTATTATGAAATTAGGTAATAATGATACAAATTATGTAATGGAGGAAGTTAACAAATATTTTACTGCTTCATAACATAGGATATGTCCTTCTGACATCGATAATGATAGTTGTAATAAAATAATGAGACAAAGAGTACATTGTTACAATTAATTAATTTATCTATGTATACTATTTTTTCCCAGAATTTGATGAGTAATAATTAATATGAATGTTAAAATGAAACTAATTATGTTGAACCATGTAATATTTGTTTCTAAATTGTTCCGTAAACAATTTGCATTATATATATTTTTTGAAAGATTAATGATTTCTTTTTAAGCTCTCCCAAAATTTTTTGGGGAGAGCATATAGTCGCCCCTTCGTTCGTCCATGTGTCCGTCCGTGCACAATTTTTGTCCGGGTTATTTCTCAGCAACTAATGACTGGAATTCAATGAAACTTTACGGGAAGCTTCACTACCAAGAGGAGATGTGCATATTATCAGCGGGTTCTGGCCGGATGATTTTTCACAGAGTTATGGCCCTTTGAAATTTTATATAAAAAAATTCTTGTCCCCCAAACTACTGTGCCCTCAAGACGTTTCCTTTTATCTGAATATACAGTGTAATATTGTGACAAAAAAAACCTTTGGGGAGCATCACTCGTTTCCGACTGGTTTCTTGTTTAATTTGTGTTTTCATTAATAAATCAAACTTATTTAACGTTGGTCATCTTTGATAATATGACTTTAAAGTTTTTCTAATACCTTTGTATATTGGACAGAAATGGTATTCACTTTCTTCGATATTAAGATTACAAAATTTACATTTCCTGTTATCCTGAGGAATATTGTGGTATCGCCCTCGTTCTATTTCTAATCTGTGTGATGATAGGCGTAATTGAGTTAGTGCTATTTTAAATTGATTTGTTGTAATGATATCCAGATATTGTTTTGTATTAAATGTGTCTTTAATGCGGCAATATGTATTTAGTCTTGATGAATTATTGATCTCATAGTGCCAGTATTGCTTGTAATGATCGAATAATCGCTGTTTTATTAGATTGTAAATGTAGATTTGTTCAGATTTTTCTGTCAGGGTTTCTTGTTCTTGTTCAGTCCAAGGCTCACATGTTTGCCCTACTGGAGCTCGATTGGTCATTGTCGGCTCAGGTACTACTTACATGTACCCCGGGTACTCTAAAGTATACTTACATGTACCTCTGGGTACGGTAAATATAAATAAACGTACCCGGTTGATATTAGACTGTACCCGAGTTGTATTCCCGCCCAAAATCCATTGTCGTAAAACGCACCGACGTTAATCTAAAACAAACTTTTCTTAAAAAAAACCCTGCATCAACATGCTTTTTGAGGAATACGGACAAAACCCCTCCCGGATAAAAACCCTCCCGTCATTTTCATAGGGGGCGGACGAAAACCCTCCCATGAATAAACATGGGCGGACAAAAACCCTCCCATGAAAAAAACGGGGGAGGACAAAAACCCTCCCATGAAAAAACGTAGGCGGACAAAAACCCTCCCGTAAAAGAAATTTAACACTTAGTGTTGCATTCATTAATCCGACAAAATTACCCATTGTGTGTATTGTGTATTGTGTTTTCAGGGGTGTGAAATTGAAATTGAAAGAAAATGTGCATCCATTAAATGTAAACATACCGCTTTCTAATGTGCATATAAATCCGATAATCCAATATAATAACAACATCATTTAAAACATAAAATGAGGCCATTCATAAACAAGTGAATTTAAATTTTGAAAGAATGCAATACGTTACAATGCAACGTTTAATCGCGTTATACGCTCATTCATGCAAAAAAAACGTGCTTTCCGGGAAGTTTTTGAAAACTTTGCGAAAATGAAAGTAACATTCTGTTAACAACTAACAATTCGTTAGCATGTAACTAATTTGTCTTAATTACTTATTTTATTTATCTTTGACTGTAACGTTTTCAATTGCATTTTTGCAGACAATATATAAAGCATACTGTATTGTCAAATATGTCAATGATTCGGTAATTTAGGCCCACTAATCAGCTAATCATAACAATTAACTAGTAAATGGCATACAATGATATATATCAAAATAGCAAACTGTGAATCTGCAACTGCGGACAAAAACCCTCCCGTGAAAGCAATTAAACACCGACAAATGTAATTGCGTCACACATTGTTGCATTCATTTTCATTAATCCGCAAAATTTACTCAAAATAGCAAACTGTGAATCTGCAACTACTTTTAGTTTTTAATTAGTTTAATCACAGAATCAATTAAGAGCCATTAATCTCCGACAAATGTATTTGCTTCTGCGGGATGTTGGATGGTCTGGGGTTTCTCCCGGTGAATCTGATGGCTGACGATTTCACGGGAGGGTTTTTGTCCGGTCACGTTTTTTCATGGAAGGGTTTTTGTCCTCCCCCGTTTTTTTCATGGGAGGGTTTTTGTCTGTCCCCGTCTATTCATGGGAGGGTTTTCGTCCGGCCTCTATAAAGCTGACGGGAGGGTTTTTATCCGGGAGGGGTTTTGTCCGGCATTCGCTTTTTGAGTATAAGTTTGATAATATAGATGTCATTTAACATAAAATTGACATAAATAAGAACACAATTTATTATAAAAAATAGCCGACAACGACCGATTTAGCGTTAAAATTCCAGGTAACGTTTAAGTATATTTACTGTACCTGGGGTACATGTAAGTATACTTAAGAGTACCCGGGGTACATGTAAGTATACTTAAGAGTACCCGGGGTACATGTAAGTATACTTAAGAGTACCCGGGGTACATGTAAGTATACTTAAGAGTACCCGGGGTACATGTGAGTATACTTAAGAGTACCCGGGGTACATGTAAGTAGTACCTGAGCCTTCGGCTCACCCGATAAATTCCTCCAACTTGCCAGATAACCATTCTCCATCCACGTTACCAACCTATTATTCTCTTCTTCTTTTTTTCAACACATTTTATTCAGTGATTGCAGACACGTACATATACAATATAAATTATAACAATAATGTTGTGCACTAAGAAATAAGATCACTGCAACGAAAGTACATGTAATGCATCCAACATAAATCTAAAGTTTTTTGTTATAGTAGTCATCGATGACAAAGCGAATGTCCCTGACAAAGCATATAGTTTAGAGAAGTATCTTGTAAACATTACAATTACATGTAGTTGCTTGTTGAAAAAAAACAGTATACAAAATACATAAAGAAGAAAAAACAAACATCTTGTGTTTATAGACAAAGTGCAATGTGTACATCTTGATAACAGACAAAAAACGCATAGAGACACATTTAAATTTAAGTTTTAAAGGCTTCATTTTCATTCCTTAGTTACTGATGAGCAGCAAACAGCATACAACCAGAACAGCCTGTGAGTAACTTGCAGTCTGTTCAGGTTTTATGCTGTTTGCTGCACAGCAGTATCTTAGGGTTGTAAACGAATCCTTTTAAACTTGAATTTACTGGTACACTGTAACTCCAATATAACGCGGATGACGGGGTCCAAGCCACGCAACAGCGTTATAAACGGACAGCGTTATAAGTTTTGAGCTTATTTATTTACGGGGGCTATAAAAACAGGTAAAGTATAGCCTATAATATAGGTCCTGTGTATTGTCATGCTGTGTTGTCATCCGCAAATACATGCATATAAACCGAATCGAACGATAACAGTATACATACCGCTTTTCTAATGTGCACATTTATCCGATAATCAAATATAATTACAACATCACTTACGAAAAAATAATGTTAAACATTTATGACAAGAAATATGTTTACTAATTTCGTAAACACTGAACCGCTCTGATAGGGAATACATGTAATAAACACGGACTCGCGAGTTTTCACACCTTTATTGACATTACACAACAGATTAACACCAATTTGCTGTCGAGTGTCGTTAAACCTCTAATCAATTAAAATCAGTTAAACGGAGGGATAAAGCAATCAAGCTGTCATCGCCGGCTTCTTAGAATTTTTTGAGAGTTGCATAACATGGATTTGAGTAAGAAATGGAAGGTTGGAGAAAAAACGGGATCCAATGACCCCCTGCGTTATATTGGACACAGCGTTATAACGGACTGCACTATATTGGAGTTACAGTGTAGTAAGAAATGTCTTTAACCCTTACAATGCGGGAACCGAATTTTAAAGGCCTTAGCAAACAGTTTGGATCCAGATGAGACGCCACAGAACGTGGCGTCTCATCAGGATCCAAACTGTTTGCTATTTTGATAGTATTCTTTGAAAAAAATCGAAGAAAATGCGAATTTTATAAATTCAGCAGACGACATTTTCGCAGACGACAAATTTCCCAGCATGCAAAGGGTTAAATTTATTTTATCTTCTAAGAGACTACAAATGTGTCATAATGGGTATCTGAAAGGTTAAGTGTTAAATATGGTGTCCGTCTAGTGACAGGTAGGTCACGGGTTCGATCTCCACTGTTGGAGCATTCTTGAGATCTTTTCCATAGACACATAAGTACTGGTTCTAGTCCCTGGAAACAAACTCATTTCAAATAAGCATTAGGATTTCTATGCAATTGAGCTATACAAAATAGGTTTAACCCTTTAAGGGCTGGAACCGAATTTTAAAGGCCTTTGCAAACAGTTTGGATCCAGATCAGACGCCACAAAATATGGCGTCTGATCAGGATCCAACCTTTTTGATATTCTGGTATAGGTCTTTGAAAAAAAGTGAAGAAAATGGATGATTTTAGAAATTCAGCAGACACCAATTTAGCAGACGACAAATATCCCAGCATGCAAAGGGTTAAACTGAAGTGTTACATCTTTGTTGTTCTTGTTGTTTCAGTCCCAGGCCCAGGAGTGTGTGTATGAAAGCCTGTGTCTGGGGGGCGTGGCAGGGGGAGTACAGCAGTGCTCCTACGCGGCACAGGAAGCTGCCATGGTAACTTTTGTTTTGTTTTGACCCAAAACCATGCAAGTTGGTTTAATGGTTATACATGCGAAATGTCCCTATAATGACAGGACAGTTCCGCTTTTGGGATGTATGCCCCGCCATGGTGTCATGAGACGATTCGTCCTGACACTCATTAAAAGGATGCTTATTCAAGAAGTTAACTGAATACCGGTAAGTTACAATTCAATTTCGAATTTGCCAAAACTTGCCATCACTAATCCTTTATTGTCTACTAATAATTGCCAAGTGTTGTTTACCAGTACACCTTATCTGTAATAATGATATATTTAACCAGGTTTTCCGAAGGAAAAAACTGGTTATTAGATTGGCGAATGTCGGCGGGCGGGCGGACTGGCGGGCTGGCGGGCGGAACAAGCTTGTCCGAGCCATAACTTTGTCGTTCATTGTGAGATTTTAAAATCATATGGCACATTGGTTCACCATCATTAGACGGTGTGTCGCGCGAAACAATTATGTCGATATCTCCAAGGTCAAGGTCACAATTTGACTTCAATGGTAAAAAATGGCTATAAATGAGCTTGTCTGGGCCATAACTTTGTCGTTCATTGTCAGATTTTAAAATCATTTGGCAAATTTGTTCACCATCATTAGACGGTGTGTCGCACGAAAGAATTACATCAATATCTCCAAGGTCAAGGTCACACATTGAGGTCAAAGGTAAAAAATGGCCATAAATAAGCTTGTTCGGGCCATATCTATGTCATTCATTGTGAGATTTTAAAATCATTTGGCACATTTGTTCACCATCATGGGACGGTGTGTGACACGAAAGAAAAACGTCAATAATTCCAAGGTAAGGTCACCACGACTTAAAATATTTATTTTGATACAAATGGGGTTAATTATAAACAATTATCAGATAAAGGGAGAAAACTAAAACTGAACTGGTTAAATCAGTTCAGTTTTAGTTGTCTCCCTTTATCTGACTTTTTTTTTGGGCCTAGGATCATAGGTACATTGATCATGACTCGCAGATGACCCCTATTGATTTTGAGGTCACTAGGTCAAAGGTCAAGGTCACGGTGACCAGAAATAGTAAAATGGTTTTTGAATGATAACTCCAGAACACATACGCCTAGGATCATGAAACTTCATGGGTAGATTGATCATGACTTGCAGATGACCCCTATTGATTTTGAGGTCACTAGGTCAAAGGTCAAGGTCACGGTGACTTGAAATAGTAAAATGATTTTCGGATGATCACTCAAGAACGCTTTTGCCTAGGATCATGACACTTCATAGGTACATTGATCGTGACCCGCAGATGACCCCTATTGATTTTCAGGTCACTAGGTCAAAGGTCAAGGTCACAGTTACAAAAATCGTATTCACACAATGGCTGCCACTACAACAGACAGCCCATATGGGGGGCATGCATGTTTTACAAACAGCCCTTGTTGAATTTGAAATGCAATCAAACAGCGTTGAATGACTGTTGTTACAAATTACTGATATACGTATTGTTATCCTGTTACTTGGCTTCTGAAAAAAGCAAACTGGGTTTGTGTTTGATGGCTAAATGTTACCAACACCAGATAACAACATGCAAGTGACAATCTTAATAAATAAAGTTTAAATGCCATTTTAACCATTAATAATTTACTTGCATTTTTACTCCATTTTTGAAAAAATAGTCGGTACATGTGCTTTCAATCTTAATTTATATTAACTTGTCAATTTTTCATTATCATAAAAAAATAACTTCAGGCTATGTGTTGATGTGAGGTACTATACCCATGTGTTGATTGGACGTGGTGTTTTAATGTTCAAAGCCCATCTGCATCTGGTGAACTCATTATAAGAGGACTGGCCCATGGGACATAAATTACAGCTAATCTTTATTAAAACAAATAAATATATCCCACTATTCACTTTACTGTATACTTGGGAAAAATAGCGAAGGTTTGCATTTATGAAATTCAGAAACACGAATATCGTCAAATGATTTATGAATGTTAAGGCAGGTGTCTCACATGTACCGTATGTTACAGATGTCTCACATGTATCGTATGTTGCAGATGTTTCATATGTATTGTATGTTACAGATGTCTCATATGTATCTTATGTTGCAGATGTCTCATATGTACTGTATGTTGCAGATGTCTCATATGTACTGTATGTTGCAGGTATCTCACATGTATCGTATGTTGCAGATGTTTCATATGTACTGTATGTTACAGATGTCTCATATGTATCTTATGTTGCAGATGTCTCATATGTACTGTATATTGCAGATGTCCCATATGTACTGTATGTTGCAGGTATCTCACATGTACCGTGACACTCAGCAACTGATGCACACGGAGCATGTCAAGGACTACATCCCGTACTCGTGGCTCTCGATGGCGCAGGTCAAGGCTGAGTACTACGCTGCTCTTGCTCACCACCACGTTGCCAACGCACTCCTAGACCAGCCTGGTATGCTGTTAAATCTCCAATGGATCAGAACGACCGGATAAACAGGGTCTTTTTAAGAATTTGCGCCATTTAATGTCTCTCAACACAAATATCTCCTTAATAGCCCCCCCCCCTCACCAAGTGTTTTGGTATGCTTTAAAAAAGTACTTGATCAGGCCATGTGACTTTTAATGTGTTTAGTCTCAAATTGACCAATTAGAATTTTGTGAAACTTTGATCTAAATCCTGTATGAAAATTTTACTGAGTACTGAAATTTCCTCAAGATATGGCACTAGCTAGTTACTCCCCTCCCCCCCCACACACACGCATACACACACACGCATACATACACACAATCTACGAAATAGAGAGGGTTAAACTGAAATCATCTTGGATGTCTGTTTGTCCTGGAGACTACTTGTCAGAAAATGTTTTCATACATTTGTCTACTTTTATACAATATCTGGGTCAGGATCTAACATTTTTCTCCTTGGCCATCTTTGTTCTGTCAATGCCATGAGAGGTTTCTCAGAATATCTAGGGGTTAACCACTTGTGTTAGGGGCCAAAGGCTAGTTGGCCCCTGCTGAGTTCCATTTGAGACTCGTTCTTGGAAAACTGGGTCTAATGTATTTGCGGAAAGTGTCGTCCCAGATAAGCCTGTGTAATGCGCACTGGCTAATCAAGGATGACACTTTGCAGCGTTCGACACTAACGGGAGTCCGAGATTTAAACTGGAATCATCTTGGATGTTTGTTCGTTTGTCCTGGAGACTACTTGTCAGAAAATGTTTTCATACATTAGTCTACTTTTGTACAATATCTGGGTCAGGATCGAACATTTTGTCCATGCCTTGTTCTGTCAATGCCATGAGAGGTTTCTCAGAATATCTAGTGGTTAACCACTTGTGTTAGGGGCCAATGGCTAGTTGGCCCCTGCTGAGTTCCATTTGAGTCTCGTTCTTGGAAAACTGGGTCTAATGTATTTGCGAAAAAAGCCAGATAAGCCTGTGTAATGCGCACTGGCTAATTAAGGATGACACTTTGCAGCGTTCGACACTAATGGGAGTCTGAGACTCCTTGTTTTTGTGTCAGATAAGTCTGTCGGACTCCTTTAAAATCATCTATGAATTTAAAAAATTCTTTGGATTTCCTTATTCGTTTCGCAAGATCTGAATGTCCGAACTTTTGTGCATCCGGAAAATGTGCCACCACTCATTCTGCTTGAACACAGGACGAAAAAAAAGAATCGGAAATGATTTATTTTTGTTCCCTGTTGCTGTCTGTGCGTGTAAGTAATAGGGAACATGCAAACTATGAAACTCCGAATCAATGACTGTGGACTTCTTTCTCTGATATTTTTTCGAGAGTTAACTCGCTTTGCCTAACAGTCTCTCATTACTATAAAAATCATCACAATACCCGAAATTGTTAACAGAATGTATGTTTTATGGCCCCAAGGTACTGAAGCTTGGACTGGCCGTGAATCAATTGATAGTGAATAACCAGTGTCACTCTCAATGGATGATTTCAGTGGTTTATTGCAGTTTGTAAGCATTGTCATACCAACTATACTAATCAGTTCCTTCGCTGTACTTCTCCACGAAAAAATCATGGCAAGTTAGTTAACACGATGGTCAACCAGATTGATGAAAAACGAAAAGTTCTAAAATACCGATTATTTTTACAATTATTAGTTTATATTGATTAAAATATCACGACTGGTATATTACATTACTTGAAAAATGTTGTAAAGTTTTTATATTTTCAGTATATTTGGTAATACAATTTTACTGAGTATGTCTACCAGGTAACTACCAGTTAACTATGAATAACGCAAGTAGATTGATCATCATCGTCACGTGGTAAACCCAGGAATGAAATTGCGCATGGGTAGTGAATTGTATTTATTTTGAATATTAAATGATCAATCTACTTGCGTTGTTTATTGTGTGTTAATCCTAATGTCACCTATTTTTGCGATATGCGATTTCACATTGCGAAAATAGGTGACATAACAATATACAAACTATAAATAACGCAATTTGTTTGAATTCCTTCAGTGTATGTTTCTGACATTGCAGACAGTATAGACATGGAGAAGATTTCAGAGCTGGTCAGCTGTCTGGAGCGCGAGGAAGACGAGAATGAACCAATAGAAGTACCACAGACCTTTGATCAGCGGAAAAAATTGGGTAGGTACAGCTTAAGATTTATAAAAGTTCTTGTGAAGTAAAATAGCACCGGTATTAGTTATTTTTATGCCCCCGGATCGAATGATCGGGGGTATGTTGTTTTTGGCCTGTCTGTCTGTCTGTCATTGAATGTGTGTGTCTGTCCCAAAACTTTAAGGTTGGTGATAACTTTTACAATATTGAAGATAGCAACTTGATATTTGGCATGCATGTGTATCTCATGGAGCTGCACATTTTGAGTGGTGAAAGGTCAAGGTCAAGATCATCCTTCAAGGTCAAAGGTCTTTTTTTTCTTACATAGCTGCCTTGCAGCTTCAAAGCACAGTAGGGGGCCTTGTGTTTCACAAACACAGCTCTTGTTCATTTTGGGATAAAGATTGAAGTCCCAATAAAATTGTGGAATTTTGTGCAAAAATTGAGATTATTTTTTCACTCCATATCTCCTATTCTCCTATACCTTTGAAGGATTGTTATTAAATTTGCCTCAAATGTTAAGGGCATTTAGACGATGTTCAGTAATTTTAGCTCAAAGTCAAGGTCATACTTTAAGGTCAAACGTCTGAGCCTCCATTGTCCTGTCCGCTTCAGATCTCCTATACACTAAAACGATTTTAATGAAACATGACTAAGATGTTCAGTTCACTTTCCTGAAGGTCTGTGTCAGTCACAGTGGACCAAGGTCAAGGTCTTATTTCAAGGTCAAATGGTTGATACTCTATTTTGCTGTCCGCTCCATATCTCCTATAGTATTTGAGCAATTTTCAAGAAACTTGGCAAGTAAGTTCACTTTTTTAGACAATGTGCAGAAGGAATGTGCTAAGGTCATGCTTTAAGGTCAAAAGTAAAAGCCTTTTTTTCATTCAGGGTTTTTTTCCACTTTTTGGGAAGAAAGCCCATGGCTTTGGAATTGGGAATTTTATCGGCATTTTCATGAAATTGGGAAAATAAATTCGTTAGCCTTTTTTTCCACAAGAAAAGTCCACTGATTAGGGAAATACTAAATTTGATTTAACTCTTTATAGTCATTCAAATTAAAAGAAAAACATCATATAATACTTTGTATATAATACTTTGTTAGATGTAATTGAATTAAAATTGAGATAAAATACACATAAGACTTCTTTCTAAAAAAAAAAAAAAAAAAAAAAAAAAAATTGTTTTTTTTTTTTTTGGCAATTGGGAATTTTTTGCCACATTTTGGGAAAAAAGTATACTTTTTGGGATTGGGAACATTTCGGCTATAAAATCGGGCCAAAAAAAACCCTGTCATTTCATCTTTATATTCCTAAACCTATTGAAAGATTTTCATGAAACTTGTCTGAAACATTAGGTATTTGAGACAACATGAAGAATGCACATGTCACTCAAGCCTACTGAAGGTCATGATTATTACTCAAGGTCAAAGGTTACTTAGACCAGCTCAAGGTCAAGATTATTTCTCAAGGTCAAAGATCACTTAGGACAGCTCAAGGTCAAGATCATTCCTGAAGGCCAAAGGTCACATAAGCCAGATCAATGTCAAGATTAGTCATCAAGGTCAAAGGTCACATAGGCATGCACAAGGTCAAGATCATTCCTTAAGGTCAAAAGTCACTTAGGCCAACTCAATGTCAAGATCATACCTCAAGGTCAAAGGTCACTTACGTCAGCTCAAGGTCAAGATTGTTTCTCAAGGTCAAAGATTTGAGCCTCCATAGTTGTGTTTGTAAAATATTTCTTAAACCTGTTGATCAAATTTGGTACCAAGGTTATGTTAAGGTCATTAAAACAATCTTCAGAAGACGTCAGTCAGTCACTTGAAGGTCAACAGTTTAGACTTCATTCTTTGTGTGTATGCTATATATTCCCTTTTAAGAATTTTCATAAAAAGGTATTATCAAAAGAAGTCATCCGTCAATCACGCCGATTCAAAATTCAAGGCACCACTACAAGATCAACACAATCTTGGTGGGGTATACATGTAAAGCTGTCTGTCGGGTTACCTTGTACTATAAATCTATGAATGTTTTATTTTATTGTTATAAATTAAGAAAGAATAGCAAAACTGTTGGAATGAAACTGTTCAAGTACCAAAGATCCAAAAAAATGGATTTTCACTTGTAAATAGAAGTCGGCTGGTATTCTTCAGGCATTTATATTCTTGTGTTGTTCTTTAGTAAAAAATTCAGATCAAGTGTTCTGGTAATCCCCAGCTACAATTTTAGAAGTGCTGCTCATTATGTTTCTGTATTCATAGCTAAAGCTCATCTGAAAGAGTCCCTGATATGCCATGAGGAGGCGCTACGACTTCATGACATGTGTAAGCAGCTGAGAAAGATTGACACCTTCCTGGGGATTCTCAAGAGGGCACATGACAGGTATGGGCACATGACAGGTATGGGCACATGACAGGTATTGACATCATAAATGCCGTCCCTTATGAACCTGCAGACTACACAGGCTTATCTGGGATGACATTTTACACACATTTTGAAGGCCCTGTATTCACAGAGCGCAGCTAATATGATAATGACAATCATTATAATGGTGATTATGTGTGTGCTTATGATTTCTGATACAGTTAAATCAACACTCTATGTTAATGATTTCTGATACAGCTCAGTCAACAGTCTATGCTAATGATTTCTGATACAGCTCAGTCAACAGTCTATGTTAATGATTTCTGATACAGCTCAGTCAACAGTCTATGTTAATGATTCTGATACAGCTCAGTCAACTGTCTATGTTAATGATTTCTGATACAGCTCAGTCAACAGTCTATGTTAATGATTTCTGATACAGCTCAGTCAACAGTCTTATGATGATGATTTCTGATACAGTTCAGTCAACAGTCTATGCTAATGATTTCTGATACAGCTCAGTCAACAGTCTTATGATGATGATTTCTGATACAGCTCAGTCAACAGTCTATGATGATGATTTCTGATACAGTTAAGTCAACAGTCTATGCTTATGATTTCTGATACAGCTCAGTCAACAGTCTATGCTTATGATTTCGGATACAGTTCAGTCAAAAGTCTACGCTTATGGTTTCTGATACAGTTCAATCAACAGTTTATGTTAATGATTTCTGATAGAGTTCAGTCAATTGTCTATGCAAATGGTTTCTGATACAGTTCAGTCAACAAGTTCGCCACATTGGAGGAGGAGGATGACTTCACAGAGATCCACACTGCACCAAAGGTCAAGGCCACAACCCATCAGATTGTTGCCCCAGTGACCCCAGAGTTTGCAAAGGTCAAAGTTCATGAGTTCTTCCATAAACTGGTATGTATGGGAAAACCAGATTTACATTCCCGCATTAAAATGAAATATTCTTTTTCAGAAACCACTGGTTAGATTTTGAAAAAAAATTGCAGAATATTTTTTTTGGCTGCCCTTAAAAAAACATGAGTTGTCGCTTTTTTGAAGCTCACCCTAGCACATTAAGCTCCTGGGGAACTTTTGTGATTTGCTTTTTTGTGTCGTTTGTTGTAATTTGTGCATTGTCAATTGCCGTTTGAGCAATCTGGTGCCGCATTTATTGTCCAATCTTAATAACACTCTTTCAGAACATTTGTCTAAATGATATCTCGGCTGAGATTGAAACATGGTCACATGTTGTCAAAGGTCAGGTCACTAGATACACTTAAGGAAAAGGCTTTGGAAAACTCTAAGGGCCACATTTATTGTCCAATGTTCTTGAAACTGGGTGGGAACATTTGCTTGAAAATAGGTCACATGGGGAAACAATCTAGGTCACAAGTTCAAATTAAAGAAAAAGCTTGTAAGCACCCTAGCGGCAACATTTCTTGCTCAATCTTCATTAAACTTAAAACATTTGTCCCAATTATGCCACTTTATGTCACGTTCAAATTTGAAACTGGGTCACAAAGTCCAATAGCATTTTTCAATGCTGCATTAATTAATGTGTCAGATTCGATTATTTGATCTTTCCCCCTCTCTTTCTGGGTCCGATCATGTTATTCAATGCCCTCTTGATTACAGGGTCTGTTTGCATTATTCAATGTTTCCCTCTCTATTACAGGGTCTGATCACATTCAATGTTTCCTACTCTATTACAGGGTCTGATCACATTATTCAATGTTTGCCAGTGCCACTATTACAGTGTCCTATTGCAATATTCAATGCTGCCTATATGTCATGGTCCCACTTATTATGTCCCACTTCGAAGAAGATGGGGTATATTGATTTGCTGGATGTCGGTCAGTCAGTCAGTCCGTCGGTCTGTCTGTAGACCCTTTTGTTCCTATAAATAACTTGTCAGCAGATGGAAGGATTGGCTTGATACTTCACAGGTGCATTGGCCTTGGACAGTTGATGACCCCTATTGAAATTGGGGTCACTAGGTCAAAGGTCAAGGTCACTGTGACAATAAGTGTGAAAATTGTTTCCGATCAATAACTTGTCAACGAATTGACCGAAAGTGAGGTCACTAGTTCAAAGCCCTGTTTGGGGGGCATATGTCTCCGACTGCAGAACTCTTGTTATTCAATGTTTTCCCATTCTATTAAAGGGTCCCATTGCATTTTCGATTTCGCCTCTTTTTCAGGGTCCCATTGCATTATTCTGTGCTGCCTCAATGTCATGGTCCCACTTGCATTTTTCAATGCTGCCTCTATGTCATGGTCCCACTTACTATTCATTGTTTTCCCGCTATATTAAAGGGTCCCATTGCATTTTTATGCCCCCCTTCGAAGAAGAGGGGGTATATTGCTTTGCTCATGTCGGTCTGTCGGTCGGTCTGTCCGTCCACCAGGTGGTTGTCAGACGATAACTCAAAAACGCTTGGGCCTAGGATCATGAAACTTCATAGGTACATTGATCATGACTGGCAGATGACCCCTATTGATTTTGAGGTCACTAGGTCAAAGGTCAAGGTCACAGTGACCCAAAATAGTAAAATGGTGTTTGAATGATAACTCAAGAACCCATACGCCTAGGATCATGAAACTTCATGGGCAGATTGATCATGACTTGCAGATGACCCCTATTGATTTTGAGGTCACTAGGTCAAAGGTCAAGGTCACGGTGACCCGAAATAGTAAAATGGTTTCTGGATGATAACTCAAGAATGCAAACGCGTAGGATCATGAAACTTCATGGGTAGATTGATCATGACTCGCAGATGACCTCTAGTGATTTTGAGGTCACTAGGTCAAAGGTCAAGGTCAAGGTGACCCGAAATATTAAAATGGTTTTCGGATGATAACTCAAGAACGCATATACCTAGGATCATGAAATTTCACAGGTAGATTGATCATGACTCGCAGATGTACCCTATTGATTTTGAGGTCACAAGGTCAAAGGTCAAGGTCACGGTGACCCAAAATAGTAAAATGATTTTCGGATGATAACTCAAGAACGCTTTGGCCTAGGATCATGACACTTCATAGGTACATTGATCGTGACTCGCAGATGACCCCTATTGATTTTCAGGTCGCTAGGTCAAAGGTCAAGGTCACAGTGACAAAAAACGTATTCACACAATGGCTGCCACTACAACGGACAGCCCATATGGGGGGCATGCATGTTTTACAAACAGCCCTTGTTCAATGCTGCCTCTATGGTCCCACTTACTATTCAATGTTTTCCCATTCTATTGCAGGGTCCCATTGCATTATTCAATGCCAAGAACCAGTGGTCGGCTCCCAGGTCTGTGCTGCTAGACAGGAGCCAGGTGCAGGGATACGGCTTCAGTGTGCGAGGGGATTGCCCTGTGAAAATAGCAGAAATTGAGCCGGGAAGTGTTGCAGAGGTAGATTTATATTAGTATAAACCAATGGCATAAATTATTGCTCCAAAGTTATGTAATCATTTGACATGAAGTTGGAGTAGTTGATTTCCAAAAGGAGGTCATGGGTTTTATCCCCCTGGTGAGCATTCCGAAAACATTTCTTCTCAAGGCGCATTCAACTTGTTTTTCTTAGAAAACCGACTTCAGACTATCTGAAGAAGCCATAGGTTTATTATGCATTCAAGTTTTAAAATTATTGCTGTTTCTACAAAACCATATACAGTTTCAATTAATTTCTTATTTGAAAACAAATGTTTGTTTTATAATAAATGATACGATTTCTTTGGCTTCTGATTCTGAAACCGTTATCCATTTGTATTTTAAGGCAGCAAACATCAATGAAGGGGATTTCATAGTGGCTGTGGGTGAAGTTGACACAAAACGGTCAAGACACGACGAAGTAGTGAATCTAGTTCGTCAGGCCGGCCGTAATCTCATTCTGCGCCTTGTAACGCCGATGAACCAGGACTGTCTGGAGGTGGGCGGCGCTGCCTCGGCGCCAAGTACGCCAAAGACGCCGCAGCGCATGCAGAGCCCCGGTCACAGTATGTCTGGCGCAAGTAGCAAGAGCGGAAAGAGCAGTAGACTCAGCGCATCGTGGATTTTCAATCGTAAAGGCGCGAAGGAGAAGGAAGAGGTTCGTCAGGATGATTTTATTTTGATGGGCGATGATTCTGACAAGTTTAGTGACCATGATATACTAATGTGAGAAGCATCCAAATACTGTGAAACTGTTGTTATTTGTTGGTAATTTAAGTTGTGGGGCATATATAAGTTGGAGTTACCAAAATATGAAATCCACAAAATTGCGTGTCAACAATATTGTGATTTCTTGAAAACCAAAAAAGATCATGCTGACGAAAATGGATTGTTTTACAGTAAATAGTTTTGCCATGAAAGCTTGAATTTTTGTATAATTGCTTGGTAGCTCGATTGCATCTGTAAATATGGTGATATTAGAATGCGCGATTCACAATTTACAAGTGACGGTCTTAAGATCTGAATTTGCACAGAATTTTACCATATGTCATCCCTGTTAGCTGTACATGTTTAGAATTTTATGCTTGCATGTCAGATTGTCTGTTTTCCCATTTTTTCACATCATTTCATGGTTTTTAGGAGAAACAATACTACCATTTATTTGTACACCAATAACATTTACCATTTATTTGTACACCAATAACATTGAATAGAGTTTAAATTGTATTGGTCAGTAATCTTTCTATAGGTTTGTTGTGCTAACTGTGGTAAAACAGTGTTTATTTAATAAATATTGTAGGACAATGGTTTACGTATTTCCATGTAACCTCATCAATTGTCAGCATTCATTTTAAGTATTTGGGTATGTTTTGTGTTATTTGAGCCATTTTTTAGGCAGGGTACTGGGTTATTTGTCTCAGATGTGTTCTGTAAATTGTAATGTTTTTGTGGTTGTTTTTTTGCCCCTATTTCATCAATGTTTGTTCAAGTGATAGATTAGTTTAAACTTATTTATTTAAAACAAAAATTGTTATACATATAATTTCATACAACATTTATAGCATGTACAAGTTCTAATGGGATCGGAACGAAAGACAATGTGTTATGTGTTTAATGGTAGATCCCCCTGGCAATGGTACTTTTTTTTCACCCAACATTCTTTCACTAGGTACCAAATTTTTTTAAACATATGATGCCTGATTTTTTCATTTGATATGAATGTTTGCATATTGGGTACCGAAACACTATTTTTTTTTTTTTAATACGAACTAGATGCTTCAGTTATTTGAGCTCTTGTTAAGTTTATTTATATTTGAATACATTTAAAGTGCTTTTGTGGCATCCGTGCATGGCTCTCTCTGCCATTTGCAATTGTTACCAAATGCAAACATTTAGAAAGTTGCTATTGTATATTTCAATTTGGAAAAAAAGGCAAAAACTGATTTTTAGCTCACTTGATTACTTTTGTGACCGGTCTTTGTGCGTCGTCCGTCCGTCCGTCGTCCGTCCACATTTGTTCGTAAACACTCTAGAGGCCACATTTATTGTCCGATCTTCATGAAAGTTGGTCAGAAGATTTGTCCCAATGATATATCGATCAAGTTGGAAACTGGGTCATGCAGGGTCAAAAACTAGGTCACTAGGTCAAAAAAAAGAAAAACCTTGTAAAAACTGTAGAAGTCACATTTTATGCGAAATCTTCATGTAACTTTGTCAAAATGTTTGCCTTATTTATATGTTGGTTGAGTTTAAAAGTGGTTTCGGTCCGTTGAAAAACATGGCCGCCAGTGGGCGGGGCAGTTTTCCTTATTTGGCTTAGAGAAACCTTGTAAACACTCTAGAAGTCACATTTTTTGCCTTATCATCGTGAAACTTAGTCAATGCATTGGTTTTATTTATTTCTCGGACAATGTGGAAAATGGCTTAGATCGGTGAAACACACTTTTTAGCTCACCGGATTGCTCAGGTGAGGTTTTAGGATTGGTCTTTGTCAGCCGTCTGTCCGTCCACATTTGGTTTGTAAACACTGTAGCATTCACATTTCTCAAGCATTCTTTATCAAAGTTGCTGAAAGATGTCTGTCAAGTTTGATAATGAGCAAAATCACATAATTAATTCCATAATTATTGCCCTTTGATTGTTCAAATTTTCTTTATATTATACGAAAACCTTTGTTAACACTCTAGAGGTCACAATTTTATTTCAGATTTTATGAATCTTGGTCATAATATTTATTTTTGTAGCAAATTTTGATGTTTGGTAAGGGGGTCAACTCAAAATATAGGTAACCATGTCAAATCTTACAAAAACAAAAACATTCCATACGCCAGAGTTTTGGTTCAATAATGATGAAACTTGACCAGGATGTTTGTCTGGACAATATCTAGGTAAAGTTTGACATTTGGTAAAGATTGAATGAACTGACTCCTCTGAGGTGAGCAAACTAGGGCCATCTGGGCCCTCTTGTCTATTATTTCTCGCTAAACAAAGAAAAAATATATATGCATTGAAGACACTACAATTTAATAATGTTATAAAATAACTCTTTTTTTTTAATTGGCGAAAAAAAAAAAAAAAAAAAAAAACAACTGGCAAAAATGGTTGGGGAAGAAAATTTTTAACACAGGAAGAGCCCAGCAATGTAGAATCTTACCCTGACCTTCATGTCAATGGTTGTTATTTTATCATTTGTGTGTCAACATGTTATTTCTGTGCTTGCTGATGTGATGTCACTACGTTTTAAGTTGCTTTTAAGTGTTGTGTTTTTGTTTTTTTGTACATTTTGTTACTTTGTATTGTTAAGCTTGCTGCCAACGTTTTTCTTTGTTTTACTATATTCTATTTATTTTTAATATTTAGTGTTAATATTTTTGCCATTATTTTATAAAAAGTAAATTATATTAAAGGTTTATGGTATTGAGGTATAATTTTGTACAATCGCTCTGCCAGTATTTTATTGAATTTGTATGTTTGTTTCATGCAATATTTTATATGGTAATGTTTTGTGCTGTTGTTATTTCAATGTGAGGTTGCTGATTCTGCCTTGGGATGGAAAAAAACATGCCAAAAACTGTAGAAAAATTACTTGACAGTTGCAGAAACAAATCCAGTATTGTACGTTGTTCACATTTAATTTCAGGGTATTTCATATTTCTTTAAATGATCCTTGATATGAAAAATAGTTGTTTTTATTCTTGAAAATATTTTGGTTTTCGTTTGCACTATAATGTATATTTTTGCCACAAACATGTTACTTGATTGCTTTGTATAGTGTAATTTTGATAGAGAGGTATTACCAGTAAGGGTATGTTATAGAATTGATATTGTTTAGCTGCTTTGGGAATCCACACATTGTCAGTACAACTAGGAATTTTGTATTTGTAATTAAAAAAGTATTAAGTTATATATTGGTATTTAACTTATGACATAAACATATGTGATTTTGATTGAAACTAGTAAATAGTTTTGTCCATTTCAGGGACCTTTTCACGTTCTTATAAATGGACAAAATTGAAACAAATTGTTTTAGCTTTGCAAATTTTCTTTGTAGTGATGTTTTTTGATGGGAAACAGTAATACTGAACATTTTCCATGCACTAAAATCCATTAGATGCATATTTTGATGATTTAAAAACCTGAAAATTAAATGATTCTTGATATGAAAAATAGTTGTTTTTATTCTTGAAAATATTTTGGTTATTGTTTGCACTATAATGTATATTGTATATTTGGCCACAAACATGTAACTTGGTTGCTTTGTATAGTGTAATTTTGATAGAGAGGTATTAAGGGTTTGTTATAGAATATATATATTTTTCGCTGCTTTGGGAATTCACACAATGTCAATACAACTAGGAATTTTGTATTCTTAAATATTGCTAATTAAACAAATATGAAGTTATTTACTGGTATTTAACATATGACATAAACATATGTGATTTTTATTGAAACTAGTAAATAGTATTGTCCATTAAAGGGACCTTTTCACGTTTTAATAAATTGACAAAATTAAAAAAAATTGTTGCAGATTTGCAAATTGTCTTTGTAGTGATGTTTTTTTATATGAAACAGTTATTCTGAACATTTTCCATGCTCCAAAAGCCATTATATGCATATTTTGACAATTTAAAAACCTGAAATTATTAAGTGTTACAAACACAAAATGATCATATAATTTGGACAGTTCTGTTGTTATTGTTATATTTTGTGACAAAACCAGGATTGCTAAGAGACGTGTTCTGACAAAATTGGGCATAATGCATGTGTGTAAAGTGTCGTCCCAGATTAGCCTGTGCAGTCTGCATAGGCAAATCTGGGACAACACTTTCCACTTTTATGACATTTTTCGTTTAAATGAAGTCTCTTCTTAGCAAAAAGCCAATTTATGTGGCAAATTGTAGTCCCTGATTAGCCTGTGCGGACTGCACAGGCTAATCTGGGACCACACTTTACACACATGCATTATGCCCAGTTTTCTCAGAACATGACTCATATTATGAATAAAATACATGAAATGGTTCCTGAGCTTGGATGGCTGAGCGCAAGACTTTTACTCCAAGGGTCAGTGGTTTTACTTCAAGGGTCAGTGGTTTTACTCCAAGGGTCAGTGGTTTTACTCCAAGGGTCAGTGGTTTTACTCCAAGGGTCAGTGGCTTTACTTCAAGGGTCAGTCGTTTTACTCCAAGGGTCAGTGGTTGGAGCCAAGGTGTGGAGTACTTGTTTCTTTTCTTTCATTTTATTTTTGTTTTAAACTTGAACTCTTTAGTTCCGATGTTAACATTTATTAATTTAAAGCATTTAATAAAAAACTTCAAAACGTGCCAAAATCTGTGAAAAGGTCCCTTTAAAACTGACAATGATTAATGTCACTCATACCTCCTGTGTATTTAGGACTTTGTTACCTTAGAAACGGATTTTATTTTTATTCCAGTAGGAAAAATAGAGCATAGTTATAAAATTGTGTAAGTCTTTTATTAGGCCTTGACACAAAAATGTTTTTTTAACTTGTTGTATAAAGCTGTCTTGTTTTAGCTAGCCACACAAAATGTGTATGTTATGTAATGTTAGATATATATTTAATGTTTATACATGTTTTGAAGAAGTTTTGTTTATAGAAATGTTTCAGCTGAATTTTTTTATTGTTTTGGATCCACATTTAATTGTTCATTGTTATATTTAAAGCATAATAAGGATTCATTTGCAAATCCGCTTTTAATATTTGTCTTTATGTGGCAATGTTTTCCTTTCCTTTCTTTTATTATCCTTCTTAAAATTGTTGAAATTTTTGCCCTCTTTTACATCTAGTGTTTCCACAAAATTGTTACAACAACTTGGTATGTTTGGATGGAGGGGCATTTTGTGCTACTTTAACCCATTTACGCCTAGTGGACTCACCCATCCTTCTAAATTGGATCAATTTATTTCCAAAATTAGTGATTTCTAGTATATTTATTTCTATATGTAGAATATTTCGTACAGAAATTTCCTCAAGCAAACAGCGCAGACCCTGATGAGACGCAGCATCATACAGCGTCTCATCTGGGTACATGCTGTTTCCAAAGGCCTTTTTTCTAGACGCTAGGCATAAATGGATTAAAAAGCCCTGGTAAGGGTTTAATCGTATTGTCAGTGTTATATATGATTTTTTTTATACATTTTTTGCAGTGTTCGGTTATTGGATTGTTTAATGATTTTTAAAACTGTTATATGATGGTTGTTTTGAACGTTGCTGTGCCATTAGTTGATGTTGAAAATCCATCACTTGCCCTCTTTGAGGTATTTGTTAAAATGTGTCTTGTTCTGAGAAAACTGGGCAAAAAGCATGTGCGTAAAGTGTCATCCCAGATTAGCCTGTGCAGTCGGCACAGGCTAATCAGGGAAGACACTTTCCGCTTAAATTAGATTTTTAGTAAAAAGGGACTTCCTTTAAACAAAAAATACCAGGAAAGCGGACTGCACAGGCTAATCTGGAACGACACTTTACGCACATGCTTTTTGCCCAGTTTTTACAGAACAAAACACAAATGTTCCTGCCTTTTAAAATTTGTTTTCATTTTATATTTAATTGTCGAATACAATTTTTATTACTATTGTAGGTAGCAATGTATGTAGAAATGTAAATATACTTTTAGTTTTATTGTACATTAATGAAAATACAGTTTTTGGTCTATTGTAAAGTGGAGATCTGAGGAAAAATAGCTGGTATGTTTTCCATGTTGTTGTCTTAAATGGCTATAAAAACAAATGTGTATATAGCTTTAGAATTTTTTCAATGTCATCTTTTTAAGTTGTTCATGAATTCAAAGTTTCTTGCATGTTTAAGAAGTTTTTACAGAATTTTTCTTTCTATGGTAGAGAAAGGAACAGCTGGATCTGGCTAGCATCGATATTAGTCGCATTGTTTTTGCTGATATTCATCAATATATTATTATATACTGCTGTTCTTAAGAAATGCATATATGAACTTATCGTGTTATCATATCACAATGCACAACATGTATGCAATAAAAACTATGCAAAATATAATGTATTGCACTTTATTTAGAAACTTTGCTTTAAATTTATAAATCATTTAACAAGTATTTATGTAGAAGTGTTTACCTACCTTGCAGGTAGGAGAATGAATAATAAGAGAGCCAGGATGACCCTAAAGCACTTTTCGGGTTCATGGACATAAAATAGTTTAAGACTTGACCTGGTGATCTATTTTTGACCCAACATGACTTATATTTAAACTTGGCCTTCATATTGTCAAGATGAGCATTATGACCACTTTTCTCAAAACTGAGTCCTAAATGTGGCCTGGAGTGTTAACCCGTTGCATGCTGGGAAATTTGTCGTCTGCTAAAATGTCGTCTGCTGAATTTCTAAAATTAACTTTTTTCAAAGAATACTATCAGAATAGCAAACAGTTTGGATCCTGGTGAGACGCCACATTCTGTGGTGTCTCATCTGGACTCAAACTGTTTGCAAAGGCCTTCAAAATTCTATTCCAGCTGAGAGTTAACATATGCTCCATCGTGACCTTGTGACAAAGATTTAGGCTGCACATGACCCTGCCTTCTAAATGTCAAGATAAACATTCTGACCAAGTTTTATCAAGATTGGATGCTAAATTAATCCTCTAAAGTTAAAAGTTTGCGATGCACACTGCACGACAACAGACATCGGACATGGGGTGATAACAAAAGCTCACATTGGGCACAGGTTTTAACCTTGAATCCCTATTTTTGCTGGATAGAAGATTTATTAAATGAGGTCTGAGAGCTTATTTTACTTCTTTATTTCAATGATAATCAAAAAGTAATAAAAATTGCATGCAAACAAAAATTACCAAAAGCAAAAGCACACAAAAATCAGACAGAAAGGTAAAAGTGTCAACAACAAAAAATGCTTGAACAAGCTTTAACAAAAATGTTCCTTAAAAAACACTGCTGATATGCAGGTTATATATGGTATATAATTATGCTTTCAAAAGGTATATTATTATGCTCTCAAAACATAACACAACATTCCAGGTGTACACACATGTTGACAATTCCGCTTTACAATGTTAGAATATAAAACAACGTGTTATAGCGACTGACAGCGCCTTATACTGGTTGACAACGTGTTATAGCGACTGACAGCGCCTTATACTGGTTGACAACGTGTTATAGGTATATTATTATGCTCTCAAAACATAACAACATTCCTGGTGTACCCACATGTTGTCAATTCCACTTCACTTTCATCTAAACAATGAAGAAGATATAGACAAAACATCGAAACATTTCATATTTTGCATTCATTATATCAAATAATTTAAATTTTCAAAGAAAATTAAACAGGTTTTATTAAATTTCAAAGCACTTAAAAATAAGAGAACATGTTTGTGCGAGTTGTGCAGTACATTTAATTCAACAAGCTACAAGAAAAATACCCACTTCCTTATGCATACAAATAGGCCGAATTACAAGAATGTGATAACCTAGACTTACCCCTAGGGGTAGGTTCAGGAGCAAAAAAGGAGCTGCCGTCGGCATCCTGTCATTTCAGTCTAAATCTTTTCCTAGCTCCTAGTTTAAAATGAACACATTTAAAGATGCAGTAACTTTCTAACTGAATTTTTCCAAATGTTAAAAAAATAATCTTCCCCCAAAACCAAAATACAAAAGTCCAATAAAAAGAAAATTAACAAAGACATCATTAACTTGATTGGTAGAAGACACTTGAATACCAATTTATAAGAAAAAAATGCAGTTTAAATTGGTATTTTACTGATTAACAATTGAATGATGTAATATTTTAAAAATATTTAAATCTACCAATTTGTTTGGTTTATCGAGCAGTTTTTCCGAATCAAAAGTAACAGGCTGTACAATAAAATGGAAAACAAGTCTCTCAGTTCCTAAAGAACTGGATCAGATCTCCGAGCAGATTCCATGCAAACAAGAGTTTCCATATATACTTAGGGAATATGGGAATCTTCCCATGTTGGGAATGGTACCAACATGGATAAAATCGATCAAATATAGCTGCTTAAAACAAAACATAAATTACCCCCAGGTAATTGTTTAAACTCCATTGAAAATGTCTAAAATATTGAACAAAAGTTTCTTTTCATACATTTTTTAAGTACTTGAATTGTATTAATTGTTTTTTAAGGGTTAATATTTTTGCAGCAATATAATTTTATTTTATTTTAACCATAGCAATATGGGAATGTTTATTTCTCCAGCTTGGTAATGAAATTGAAAAATTAGCAAAATTTAATTTAAGTGTAATGGCACAATTTTATTTTACGGACCGGAGGAAACAAAGCTAACATGAGGAACGAAATTCAAACAAAAATTCATCTAAAATTGTTGGCAATCATCAATCGTCCTTGGTGCTTGCAGCAAACACCTCATTAAGCTGCTGCGTGACCCGGATGAATGTCGCGCGTCTGCTCAGCTCTTTGAGTTTTCCCGCCCCGACATAAGTACACGTGGACCGCACGCCGCCGAGAATGTCTTGTACCGTGACCTCTACTGGGCCTCTGTACTCAATCTGTACCGTCTTACCTTCCGATGCCCTGAAACGGTAAAGGGTCATATATTATTTTTGGTTAAATCTTTACCGTCTCACATTCAGATGCTCACAAACAGTAAGGGAGTTCAGCGGTTTGTTTCTCGTTTGATGGACAAAACTTAATAACATTTTCTGGGTAAGGACTATATTCCTAGGGTAAGGAAAAATTGTAGAAGTAGCGAAATGTTTTTACATGCAGTGCTGCCACGCATATATACTATGGATACCGGTGATGAAATAGGGTACAGTTTTGAATGAAGTGTAAACGGTTTGAGTATGTGTGTATCGAACAAATTTAGGACATTGAATATCATAGAGAAAACAAGACATGTGCCCATATTGCAATGTGCCCATCATTCCACTTATATCTCAAGTCCATTTACTGGTATTAAAAAAAACCTCCTGCTCATGACCAAATTTGAAATTTGACCTCTAAGTGCGACCTTGACTTGACCTATGAGGTAATGAGGCAATTGATTCACAAGGCACTCAGCCTACTTAGGGTGAGATTGAGTGGTAAATTATTTTACAATACATGTAGCATGATGAATGACAAAGTTTTAGCTCAGACAAGCCATTTTATATCCAAATTTAAATGCTGAACTTTTTTCAGGCTGTTTGATGGCTGTTTGAACTCTATAAGTGACCTTGACCTTTGAGGAAGGACGACACGTGTCACAGACCATCCGTCCTCTTATGATGATTTACATTTGTAGAAAAATTGGTAACAATCAGATGAAGTCTGGTCAACTTAGAAAGTCAAAATCATTGAAGAGCCATATATTGAGAAATTCAAGAGCAATAACTTCATAGTGCCTGGTTAGATTTTACTTGATACTTAAATTTGCCTCCATTCTATTAATATAACATCAAAAAGTTTTGTGACAATCAGAAAAACACAGGTTTAGAGAGAGCAGGAACCAAAAATGTGAACATACTCCCGGGATAAAAACAGTCCTACACAGATACAAAATATTATTAACAATAAAATTGTTTCCAAAATAATTTTTTTAAAGGTTGAACTTATAGAGCTGGGTAGGGATATAAACTTAATGTTGCAATGTTTTTTGTTTTTGTTTAGTTTTCTCAGAAATCTGGGACGACACTTTACGCCTAAACTTGATTTTCAGTAAGGAAGGACTTCCTTGAAATTAAAAATACCATTAAAGCGAAGTTTCGTCCCTGATTAGCCTGTGCAGACTGCACAGGCTAATCTGGGACGGCACTTTACGCACATGCATTATGCCCAGTTTTCTCAGAACACGACACAATTATACTTTATGAGATGTGGAATGGGGCCGAATTTCAAAAAACTTTGACCAAACACACCCACTGTCAACTGACCTATACTCTGCCATACTGCCCAGGCATGATACAAAATACAAATATTGTTATTTGAAACCCTGAAAAGCAACAACAAAACACCCCACCACCATCAGCTGACCTGTAGTCTGCCACACCCCCAGCGTGTCTCTTCATGGCGGTGGCTGAGCTCATCCCGTAGAAGATCTTGTACTTCTTCCCGCCTTTCTCCACCATCTCACCCCCGGACTCCGCGTGACCCGCAAACATCCCGCCCAACATCACAAAGTCCGCCCCGGCCCCGAACGCCTTCGCCACATCACCAGGACAGGTACAGCCACCGTCCTTGAATACACGACATGAAAATGTACTCATGTATATCCTTCATGTATTTTGTATTACTGTAAAATTATTATTTTTTGTGGAACATTATTTTTTGTTGATTTCATGTGGTTGACCGATACAAACAATTTACAAAAAAACACATCTGGGAAATGTTGTTGTTTTCTAAATCAGAATTTCTAAAATTTACTTGTAAACAATTTAAAAATAACAAAACAACACACACCAAATTTCAGGTAGACAAATGTAAATGATTTTACTGTAATTTATCCCAAACTCAAACTTCAAAGTGCTGCACCATTCAAAGTCCATGTATACACATATGAGAATTTTTATTCTTAGCATGATTGTAGCGAAAGTAAAAATGTGTAATTTTTTTCAGATTTTGGTAATCTCATGTTTGAGTTTCATAATCATTTATTTGAATCAGAAATTCTCATATACCGAGATGATATGACCACCGAGCCCATGTGCAGCGTCTGCGCACTCAATGACCGCGCTGAGCTGCGGGTAGCCTACGCCGGTCTTCTTGCGAGTCGTACACACCGAGCCTGGACCAATCCCGACCTTGATGATGTCAGCACCCGAGAGCAGGAGCTCTTCCACCATCTCCCCCGTCACCACGTTACCTGCCTGTAAAGATGAAAGATAACGCAGATATTACAAAGAGCCCAGACCAATCTCGACCTTGATGATGTCAGCTCCCAAACAGGAGGAGCTGCATTTATTTAAGGATGAAAATCCCACTCAGTAGCTCAGTGACAATGGCTATATGCCAACAGCATAAAACCAGAACAGCCCCAGTTATCTGCAGTCTGTTCAGGTTTTATGGTGTTTGTTGCTCATCAGTATCTTAGGGTTGGAAATGAAGCCTTTAAAACTGGAATCTATTAAGGTCATCAATTAACTTTTATTTTCTGAGGGACAACAAACAAGTCTTAATGCAAATCTGAATGGTAAAAAATTAACAGCTCAGGAGATAATATCCTACCGTAACCCGAATTCGAAGACACCTAAATTCGACAATGTTCTATTTTTATCGATTTAAATTTAAATGACTGATTATTGTCTTGGAATCATTTAAAAGTATTACAGCCGAGTTAAAAATTATTATTTTGTGCTATATAAGTTCTTTCATTATTTGCTAAATATTGCTTTATGTAACCGTTATATCGTCAAATTTGGGTCACACCGGGATACTTGAAACTACTTGGTGGGTTCACCAAAACTCTTCAATTTTTATCAAGATTTTAGTCACAAATGTGGCTACTACACCCACACCATTTTGTCAGCAAATAACGTCTTCATAAGCGCAACAATCACTGGAAGGACTGACAAGCCGACCCACCCCCACTGGCTTCAATAAACCCCTGCCCATTTGTTTGCAGGGGTATCAACAACAGAAAGTGAAACAATCTCATGGCAAATTTGGGACTGGATCTGGGAAATCAAAGATAGATATATGAGTCGTGTTCTGAGAAAACTGGGCATAATACATGTTCGTAAAGTGTGTTCTCAGATTAGCCTGTGCAGTCTGCATAGGCTTATCAGGGACGACACTTTCTGCTTATATTGGATTTTTGCTAAGAAGAGACTTCATTTAAACAAAAAATGTCATAAAAGCGGAAAGTGTGGTCTCTGATTAGCCTGTGCAGTCTGCACAGGCTAATCTGGGACAACACTTTACGCACATGCATTAGCCCACTTTTCTCAGAACGCGACATATATTAAGACACAAGACATTTTCAACAAATACCCCCTGTAAACTCTATAAATTGAGCCAACAAAAAAGCCCTGAACCATGAACGTGTGCTCAGGAAACTCCTACATTTGTTTCACAATCAAGAGAAGACCAGATACTACACAAAACTATTATCAATGATTTTACCATTATAGTGTGTTTAGGAAACTCCGCACGGCAGTTCTTCACAAACTGCACAAAGTGTTCTGAGTAACCGTTGGCAACGTCCACACACAGGTACTTGATGTCCGGGACTGCATCGAGGATCTGCTTCAACTTGGTCAGGTCGTTCTCACCCGTTCCAGTGCTTGCCGCTATGTGCTGCAAGGTAATCAGGTATAACCCTTTGCATGCTGGGAAATTTGTCGTCTGCTAAAATGTCGTCTGCTGAATTTCTAAAATTAGCATTTTCTTCGATTATTTTCAAAGTATATTATCAGAATAGCAAATAGTATGGATCCTGATGAGACGCCACGTTCTGTGGCGTCTCATCTGGATCCAAACTGTTTGCAAAGGCCTTTAAAATTTGGTTCCCGCACTGAAAGGGTTAAACTATATTACATGGATATAAATAAGTGCAGGGTCCAATTACCCGGGTGAGTAGATTTAGGAACAAAGATGTTACCGTAAAGTTTTTGGACGCTCAAAGTTTTCGGACAACCTCTTTCTTAGCAAATTTTTTTTTTTCGTGACTCTTAACTATTGTCTCTTAATTTTCGGACGGTATATTTTAGCCTGTTTTGGCATATCTTGTGACACTTCGATCATGGATTTTTACAACCGGATTAAGGTCATAAAACCTGACAGATGCATGCCTGAAGGCAATTGACCATTCATTTCGCCTAATTGGGTAAATAACCATGTATACCAGTAGAAATCAATCGATTCCCCCAACAGCATTTGAAACAGTTTCGTCCTATTAAGGAAGCAGAATGTTATATGTACATTTCAGGCAAGAGTTAGCAAAGCTGTGAAGTTGTATGTATTTTTTTAAAGAAGAAAAAGAAAGAGTAAGGCCAGCATTTTTTTATTATTTGTTTCATGGGAGCGCCCGACCCTATTTTTCGACAAATACAAATAAAAATAAAAGTAACTTTCGTTCTTAAATATTTACATTACACCCACCGACCTGGTATTTTATCCAAAATTAGAAAAAAAATGTGCAGATTGCCATAAGTGTTCTTCTAAATTTGTTTATAATACCGGTTGTTTCGTTGTGCCAAGTCGACTTGTAAAGCGTCAGCGATTTTCATTGGCTATTGCAGCCAATACCACACGCTATTAGCCCATTGGTGAGTATTTAACAAATGATTTTCATATTGCATTCCCGAAATGGCGGACATTAACAACAATGAGACAAATGCAGCATATTTTAAAATTAAATTAATTTAAAACGGAGCAGAAACAATTTCAAGTAGAAAACTTAATCTTCAGAACACCATTGTTGATATCATGCCCATATTATGTGATGCGAAATTATAAAAATAATTAAGAGTTTTTGTAGATGATGCAGGTGTCACCATCAATAACTTTCAATGTGTTAAAAAGTTTTGGGTAGGTTTAATAAATATGCGTATTTATTAAAATGTTAATCCTGTAATATTTTTATAGATAAAAATCAACATCCCGAAAATGTCCAAGAAGTACTACTTCACGTTTCTTTATAATGAACATGAGGACTGAACCACAGGTACTTGCATCAATAATCCCATTCCCCACCCACCCATATATATTTTATTTAGAAAAAAAGTATGCAACACAGCTTCTGAAAAAAATAACATTGGGTTCGGATGTTAGTATGTCCGTCAAAGTCACAAGAAAGTTTTAGTTATTTTTCTTGACACAGTAGCAAATTAACATGCTTATTATTCTTCATTAACTTAAAACAAAACATTTTTTCCATATATTAAACTGTATAACTATTTTTATATCAACATTTTAACCATTTTTCCGGTACCTTTTGACCATTTTTGTTTATATTGTGACCAAACAAAGTATCTGTTAATGGGGCTCGATTGGTCATTGTTGGCTCAGGTACTACTTACATGTACCCCGGGTACTCTTAAGTATACTTACATGTACCCCGGGTACGGTAAATAAACTTAATCGTACCCGGTCGATATTAGCGTGTATCCGAGTTGTATTCCCGCCCAAAGTCTGATGTCGTGAAACGCGCTACCGATTATCTTAAACAAACTTCTATTAAAAAAAACAACAACAGCATCATGCTTTTTAAGTATGAGTTTCGATAATATAGAGGCCATTTTACAGAAAATTGACATAAATGTGAATATAATTAATTATAAAAATAAAGCCGACAATGACCGATTTAGCGTTTAAATTCCCGGTACGATTTAGTATATTTACTGTACCCGGATAACTGTTGTATGGTATCTTATATTGAGTTTCTTGTAAGCCATTGTGTTTTTATTGTTTTGATAATTTAGGACATAGTGAAAATTAATATGTATGTTGTTTAAGCCATAATTACATTGATAGTTTTCTTGATCATGGATATGAATGGATATGATTTTTATATATTGTGTGTTCACTTTACATATATAAACACTACGACTCTCTCTGAATATAAAATGAAATGCAGCACATGTTTTTATAAGTCTATAACTCTCGGTTTCTTAAATGAAATATTCACATTTTATGTACTAGAACTTTCACTACACAAAGTTTGGATCAAGATCAATTCAAGCGCAGTCTGATCAGGATCCAAAGTGTTCGCTTAACCTCTTTAGAAGTACTGACTGAATGTTGAACAATTTGGATCCTGATCAGACTGCTCTTTTAGAGCCAAAATGGTCGCAATCGCCCTAAGGTCCAATTTCCTGTTACGTGGCTCATTTTTTTCTCATGATTGATACAAATTATCATGATATAAAGCAAGTCTGTTGTATATTAAAGAGTATTTGTTAGCATGCATATTCCACCCATGGATGAAAGTTAAAAATTTGGTCATTAAAGCAATCAAACAATGTAAAAAGTTTTCAAGTCTTTTTTATTTAAGTCAAATGCATGCTATATTTGTTATAAACATACATATGATATACACTCAACAAAAGTTTAACGATCACTATTATTTTAAATACACTACAAACCTGGCGTGTTTAATAGTCTCTATTAAAGCAATATAGTATAATACATGCGAAAGGTGCTTATACCTATAAATATATATATATAAATATGTTTACCATTTTTATAAAAAGCTTCTACAACGGTTTAATGAGATATATAGAACACTTAAAGATTAATGCAAGTATACATAAGGTTAAATTGGCTGAATTTTAAATTTTCAAAAATAAAAAAATAATCAGTTTAGACAGTTTTATTATTATTTTCTTGATCGACTGCTCACTTTTCATGTTTTTATTTTTATTGATCCTCCCGACTCAATTTTTTTGAAACATTTCCCGTAAAACAAATAAAAAAAATGCTGGCCTAAATCACAATAAAATTATTGTACATTGATTTATTGCTCTTATTTCAATATAACTATAATTTTCCGACAATTAAATTTGTGTCTCTAATTTTTCGGACACATGTAATTTTTGAATATTTTTCGTACCTAAATTTTTGGACACGAAAAACAATTATTATTTTTAAGTGTCTGAAAACTTAGTGTAATTACGGTAATCCAACTGGGTAACTACATGTAGCTTCTTGGAAAAGCTTGAAACTTGTTCACCATTTCATTTGCTTATATCTAAAAAGAATAAAGATTCGGGCTCATTAAATGTGACTGTAAATTAAGTAATATCAGCAATGTTATATAATTGTTGTCTGATTTAGTTCTCTTAAAAGTAAGAAACATTTGCTTTGTTCTTGGCTCCATGTTCTTGGCCTGTCTAATTTCAGTACTTAAGAGGGATGTCCATCTGTGCAATCTCCAAGAACAATTTAGTTTACCGTAATAACTCTATGTTTTCGGACACTCTAAGTTTTCGGACACCCCTTTTTTTAGCAAAAATAATTATTTTTCGTGACTCTTAATTTTCGGACACATGAGTTTTCGACCATAATTAATGTCTCTAAGTTTTCGGACAGTATATTTACCAGCGCTATTTTACCAAATGTTGGTCCTGTTTTCGATATCTAATGACACTTTGATCATGGGTTTTTACAACCAGATTAACATCATAAAACATGGCAGGTGCATGCCTGAGGGCAACGCACCATTACATTTGTGTTATTGTGTAAATTACCTTGTAAACCGGTATTAAACAATTGTTTCGCCCGATAGCATAAGCGCTGTGACAATTACCAGGGGTAGTGCCAATTACTCGTTCAATTATCAACCGCAATGGTACTACAGCTTCTCAGTAAAATAACTGTTACAAATACTTAATGCTTCAAAGTGTGATGGAAGGTGTTAGACAACAAGTATCGGAAATGAACAAACAAAGAATTCATATATTGCTTTTTTATCGCGTGAATTACAGGTTCATACTAGCGATTATCGGTACATCACTTGCCCATCTTTGAACTCGTTGGTCAAAGTACAACCTTGTAGTAACTTTCTGTCAAATAAATTAAGCATTTAAAATTATTTAAAATGCATTGCAAACATATATAACTAATTTAAACTATACGGCATGGTATTTTACAAGCGCGTGCTATTACATGTATTCGTTGATACAATTGACGCTGTTTTTGGACACTTCAATTTTCGACTCTAAGTTTTCGGACACCTGTATTTTGTGCATATTATTTTATCTAAATTTTTGGACACGAAAAAAAGTAATTTTTTTAAGTGTCCGAAAACATAGAGTAATTACGGTATATCCCTGTATCCTAAGCTTTTGCTGGTCTGTTTGTTTGTTTTTTTGTTTTTCAACACTATTTCAGTCATTTCATGGCAGTTAGTTACTCACACCTTTTTCTAGTTAATAAAACTAAATAAAACTAGTTAATAAAACTTTGTGCAACAAAGGTTTTCCTGCTTTAAAAATAAAGCTTTTAAAAAACAGAAACCACAATTTTCAATTATTTTTATTTAGAAACAAGTGTCTATTGATTGTTTTATCTTAATCTTATTCATAAACATCTAATAAAGTATATGACCATAATTTATAAGATTTTGTTCTGCGAATTTGATTTCTTATAAAGAGTTATAATTTTTTTAATTACCCCGGTATGTTAAATTATTAAATTTTCCCAAATCAGTGGACTTTTAAGTTTAATTGCTTTTTTTCCCAAAATGGCCATGAAAAGGCCTGATGTGTCAAAATTTGTTGAATTAAAAAAAACAACAACTATATGGTCCATTTTGTTGACAAAAAATTCCAAAATTTGCCATTTTATCAAATAAAAAAATCCTAATTTGACCAGACTGCTTTCCCCAAATGGTTAGGAAAACCCCTGTGCACAAACTGAAGCCAGTTAAAACCTGTCATACATGAATCAGATATAGGTGCAGACCGACCATCAAAATAATTGAATGACCAATGCCAGCACACATTCAATTGGGAGGCCAGGAGAATCATTACTTTTATCCTGAGATTTGTAGTCCAAACTGAGCTAACTTAGCAGGCGTGTGTCTACAGATTTTATGGAGTATTTAAAGTAATGCACACTAGAAACTTACTTGCAAAATGTCCTTGTTTTCAGCAGCAAATTCTTTCCATTCCTCAACACTGTAGTGTTTGTGTATCACAGTGAACATCAGGTGCTGAAACAGGGTTAATTATTAAGTTTGCCACAGCAAGACTTTATTTTTTTCCATAGCCTTTCGCCCTGCAGGGTCAGTAGGCCTGACAGTCCACTCCCCCTTTCACTTATATCTTCTCATCCTGCATTTTGAAAGAGTAAATATCTTCTCCTTTTGATAACCTTTCTCTCTGTTCCCTGTCTCTATCACCTTGCAGAATGCTGAGTTTTAATATTTCAGACAAAGTTTTACTGACAGACATGTTTGATTGACAAATGCTTCTGATCACAAATTATTCTGTCTATTAAAAATAATTTTTTCTGTTTATTATAATTAAATATAATTAGTATTATAATTAAGCAGTTGCGAATTTTTTTAATTTTATCAATATTTGCATTAAAATGAAATTTTATTCTACACAGAATGACCAATATATTTATCTGTCTTTTTCACTATTAATCGATTCGCTAAGAGCATTGACATCTGCGAAACCAGCCTGGCCGATTTAAAAAAATATTTTTAATGTGCATGTGACGTAATTTACATTGTCGAAACGAAAGTGCAGTTTCTTTGTGTACTAAACCTATTTTATGTTCGTTCGAAAAATTGTTTGCAATTTGTATTGATGTGCCAGGAGTTCTGGAACTGAATTTATATTTCTCAACGGGAAAAACAGCACTCGCCCGGTAGGTCAAGTATTTAACAAACTTTACTCGCCCGATCCTCAACTTCACTTGCAAATTCAAGCGGTCGAGTGAATTTTTCAAGGCCTGCAGAGCAATTATTAATACTCTGCAATGCCGATATATCGCGGTTGATGGGGTCCAAAGATCGCGAGCAAGATATATCCGGCGCGCGATATAAATTGAAAAATGGCTTACTTGTATTGAGGTTAATTTGTCTAATTTCCCGATTGTTTTCATTTTATATACGGCGCTGCTACATATTTGTATAGTAATAATTGCAAACCAAAACAATAAACATTTTCGTAACTACATACGTATCTGTATTTATCATAAAAACCAAAATGTAAATTATATTTTTTTATTTTCATTTACGATTGCTCGCAAATGAGCTAAAAAGAACAAATCTTGCAGTAAAAACGTATAAAATATAATTGTGCATAGATTCGAATGTACCCTTATACATAGTCCTTATGAAGGAACTGAAACAGCGTAACGGTAACAATACAGCGTGTTTGAACTATATTTTATTAAGAGGAAATGTCAATGCCACATAATTCGCCAGGAACCGCGGTACTTAAGTTTACAATGAAACTTTTAATGGAAATTAAACAAGAGGGCCTGAAAGGCCCAAGGTATCCCCCGCGACATATGCTTTGTTTAAGGATGGGTGCAAATTGGACGGATGAACATAATGATAGATGGACGGACGGAGGACAATAACACAAAACTAAGACAAAGGAAGGTTCTTAAGCCTTCACAATTTATTTAGGTGAATTAATAAGTCGTGCTTTTTCCACAAAAACATTAAACGTTTACATACGCTCAATTTTCCGGACACAAAAGTGCCTATAGTAGAAAGCATTTTTTCAAGATACAAAGGGCCATAACTCTGTTTTTAACAGATGGTATACAATGCCATTTGGCATGTATCATCCTCTTATGCATATAAATACTCATACCAAGTTTCAAGGAAATCCGCCAAAGCACTTCCAAGATATGGCTCCGGACACAAAAGTGCCTATAGCAAAAAGCATTTTTTCAAGATACAAAGGGCCATAACTCTGTTTTTAACAGATGGTGTACAATGCCATTTGGCGTACATCATCCTCTAATGCATATTATATACTCATACCAAGTTTCAATGAAATCCGCCAAAGAACTTCCAAGATATGGCTCCGGACACTAAAAAGCATTTTTTCAAGATACAAAGGGCCATAAGTCTGTTTATAACAGATGGTGTACAATGCCATTTGGCGTGCATCATCCTCTTATGCATATATATACTCATACCAAGTTTAAATGAAATCCACCAAAGAACTTCCAAGATATGGCTCCGGACACAAAAGTGCCGGCCGGACAGCCGGACGGACGGACAACGCCAAAACAATATCCCTCTGCCTCTGGCGGGGGATAATTATCTCAATGTTGTAATCGCTACGAACATTTAATTGACAAATAAATACACCCACGCCACTTTTCGCGCGCTTTTTATCAGGACAAAGAAATTAATGACCAGTACCGAAATTTAACGATTTATATACCAGCAAACAGCCATTATTACCTTTGCAATGAAGCTAATTGGTTATTTCTAACGTGTTAAAAACAAGCCTTGTGTAAACAACACTGTCACGTATCGACTGTTTTTCACGCTTCACTGCGTGCCATAGTAAGCCGCGAAATATAGGGTGTTAATACTAGCAAGAACCGGTTGTTTGTGTAGGTAGGCAAATTCTCAGATTAAAACATGTCATTTAGTAATCATGCTCGTCGGATTTTTGGGAGTCATAGCCAAAGATCGATATATTGGACAACGCAATAAACCGGTCCGCGATTTATCGGCGTTGCAGTGCATTTCTATTGCTAATACAATACTGAGGTATTAACAACATATTGCAGATAATTTGAGTCGCATTCTGAGAAAAGGGGGTTTAATGCATGTGCGTAAAGTGTCGTCCCAGATTAGCCTGTGCAGTCCACACAGGCTAATCAGGGACGACACTTTCTGCCTAAATTGGATTTTTGCTAAGAAGAGACTTCATTGAAACGAAAAATGTCATGCATTATGCCCAGTTGTCTAAGAACACAACTCATTTATTTGACTATTAAATCTCGTACAATTAATTTTAAATAAGACTAACAACTGTTGATAACATGCAAGAAAAACATTGTAGATGAACAAATGCATACACATACAAGTTTTAATCTTTTTTAAAGATAGTAAATAAAACAATAGAAGTTATTAATCTTACCTCAATAAAATTTCAGTTTATAGTGGTGATAAATTTTATGTCTATTGTGCCATGCAATACAAGACTGAGAAACAAATATTACCTTGGCTTTAATTTGTGTGATTATTATTATTGTATTACTATTGTTATCATTAATTATTAAAATTAGTTATTATTATTACCATTAATTAACATTATTTTAATTAACAAAACTGTTTTAGAAAACTTAAACATAAAAAAGTTAACTGAAATTTGTTAAATACAAGCCAATACATGTATCCCGGAAAAACTACTTTTTGGAAAAACCCACTAATCTGCTGGTACAAATAAAGCTGACCTATTTATAATCCTTTCAAAATCACACACTGTATCAACTGTTATGATTTAAAGTAAGCTATCATTGGTTTATATAATGGACCAGCGTTGTTTGTACGGGGGTGATTAGTGGGGTTTTCTAAACTCGTGCTTTTCCGGGATAAGTCTATTGATATTTTAGTGTAATACATAAATTTGAGCTTCTTTCTGGAAAAACATCTTAATGCCTTCCCTGATTAGCAGTGCACAATGCACCTGGAGTGTGAATGTGCAGTTTGCACAGGATAATCAGGGATAACACTTTCCAATTTCATTGATTTTTTTTTTGTTCAAAGGAAGTCTCTCACAGAAAGTCGTGTTCCTGACTTGCCTTTTACGCACATGCATTAAGCCCAGTTTTCCCTGCACAAGACTCAATTTTGAGTTTGTTTAAATCTACCTTGGAGACAGCTTTTGCCATCTCAAACGTGCCTGTGGGCGAGGTTAATAAAGAATATATTACAAAAATAATAAAAGTAAAATAAAAAAAACAAGGGACAAAATTGTCACAAAACCAGGTTTTCATTGTGAAAAAAAAATCTGATAAAGGGAGAAAACTCAAACTGAACTTTTGAAATGACCAAAAAAAAATAACCCCCTTTGTAAGTTTTTTTTTTTTTTTTAAATCTATTTTTAGTCGTGGCGACCTTGACATTGGAGATATTGACGTGATTCTTTCGTGCCACACACCGTCCCATGATGGTGAACAAATGTGCCAAATGATTTTAAAATCTCACAATGAATGACATAGTTATGGCCAGGACAAGCTCATTTATGGCCATTTTTGACCTTTGAACTCAAAGTGTGACCTTGACCTTGGAGATATCGACGTAATTATTTCGCGCGACACACCGTCCAATGATGGTGAACAAATGTGCCAAATGATTTTAAAATCTGACGATGAACGACATAGTTATGGCTCGGACAAGCTCATTTATGGCCATTTTTGACCTTTGAACTCAAAGTGTGACCTTGACCTTGGAGATATCGACGTAATTATTTCGCGCGACACACCGTCCAATGATGGTGAACAAATGTGCCAAATGATTTTAAAATCTGACAATGAACGACATAGTTATGGCCCGGACAAGCTTATTCCGCCAGCCCGCCAGCCAGCCCGCCAGCCAGCCAGCCCGCCAGCCAGCCAGCCCGCCCGCATTCGCCAATCTAATAACCATTTTTTTCCTTCGGAAAACCTGGTTAATAAAAAATTAAATAAATAAAAAAATCTACCTTGGCGACAGCTTTTGCCATCTCAAACGTGCCTGTTGTGTCCATGTTCGCCACCATCACTGGGATACCTGTGTAGGTCTGGCCTGAGTTACGGAACTGGAATGTCCGGACCAAGTCAACCTGCAAAAACATAACTGAGAGATAAAATAGAAATGGAGAACAAAAGTGTCTGCATTATTAACGCTTTAATAGGAAATTCAATGAAAAATAATTAAAACCTGTAGTAAACAAGTTACTGTTACCTTGACCTTTGACCTAGTGACCTGAAAATTAATAGGCGTCATCTGCCAGTCATGATTAATGCACCTATGAAGTTTCATGATCCTAGGCGTAGGCATTCTTAAGTTTTCATCCGGAAACCATTTTACTGTTTTGAGTCACTGTGACCTTGACCTTTGATTTTCAGTGACCTGAAAATCAATAGGGGTCATCTGCCAGTCATGATCAATGTACCTATGAAGTTTCATGATCCTAGGCGTAAGCATTCTTGAGTTATCATCTGGAAATCCTTTTACTTTTTCGAGTCACTGTGACCTTCACCTTTGACTTAGTGACCTGAAAATCAATAGGGGTCATCTGCCAGTCATGATCAATGTATGAAGTTTTATGATCCTAGGCCTTAGCATTCTTGAGTTATCATCCAGAAACCATCTGGTGGACGGACCGACATGTGCAAAACAATATACCCCCTCTTCTTCAAAGGGGGGCATAATAAATTGAAACGCAGCTCGGGACACATCTTTATTGTCCTATCTTTTAACTATCAAACTCTTCTCACTTTACTATTTTCTCCCTCCTTACCTTACTCTAACCACTTGTCATGTATTTGTCAAGTTTGATAAATTTGCAAGGTGATGTACAGTAGTGAAAGTGATACAAGCGACGTATGATGTAGATGTAATTTGAAAGGTGATGTAGAGAAAGGTGATGTAGTGATTTTGATTCTTGAGGTTCTGCAGTGTTTTTTTTCATTCAAATTTGGGTCAGGGGGGGGGGGGGGGGAAATGCCCAATTGAAACAAAGTATATATTTTTCCCAATCGAGACCTAAGCTACAAATTCCGAAAGGAAGGAAGGTTTCCAAAAACAAATAAATATGTACATTTTTTTCACTATATTTTCCATAAGCTAAACCTTAGTAAATGTAATATTAATATTATATACTATATATATATATATATATATATATATATATATATATATATATATATATATATATATATATATATATATATATATAAATATATATATATATACATATATATATATATATATATATATATATATATATATATACTTATTCTCAATAATGAAGTATACTTTAAGGAAAAAAGAAAACACTTATGTCCCAATTTTAGTAAAACAATGTGATTTTCCCCAATCCAAAGAAACCCGGCCCCACTCCCAAAACTATGAAAAAACACTGTTCTGGGTTCGATCCAGGAGGATCAATAGCTGGAAGTCGGAATATTGCAACTAAGGTTCGATCCCCAAGGAAGATCTTTCTTTATTTGACCTTTTTCTTGATTTTAAGAATTAAATGTATTCCAAATATTACAGTTTTGTAACTTAATTCATTAGTTATTATACTTCAAAAACATGAAAATAGGTGAACAAGTCATAATAATTTATTGTTCATATTATTGTTACATTTTCAGAAAAAAATGTGTCACATTTTTCGTAAATGCAACATTCCAATTTAGAAAATACTTACATCGGATCGGCTTCGCAATGTACTTCTTTTTGGTCGAAACAAAACATCCTTGAAGTCGAGTTTTATGTCGTTGTCAATTCGTGGCATCGTTGAATTAGATGTCTAATAGTTCTATTGTTTATGCCAAATATTATCCACAAAACGTCCTTGTCCGACTTTTGGTTCCCTCGCAAATCGGAGTTTGGTACCCGGTTTTGCATTTGTATTCTATAGGCGTAAGGCGTAAATTCAAGGGAACCATAACTACTAAACGGATTTTTTTCTAGAGAGTACTCAGGGAAAGATAAAACGCCCATTGTGCAAAGTTGATTTCCTGATTGGGATTTAGATAATCTTATCCAGAGAGATATCGATGCTTCAGGTATGATGATTGTTTATGCTTACGTAATATGAAACACAGAAAATCGGCCAATGATTACATAATAAAGATGTTCATAATTATTCAAAATGAAGATTAGTATGTCAATGATTCGCCCTATAACGTCTCGTTCCATATTGACACAAAACCATCAAAGCGGCGCCGTTGTATATTTAAGCATACTAAAACTATTACTTGTATCATAAGAAATACACAGTTTAATACACAGTTTGATGTGTAAATTATAGAATAGAATGTGGTGACATAGGACTTTATCAATCTACATGTAAGTATCGTTAAATTACCTCTTCTCGAACCTCACCTTTTTTCGAACCCTTCACTTGTTCACATTTCATACGCATGCGCGCACCTGCACTTCGTCACCGATTTTTGTGTATAAGTAATTTGTTTACGCCGCTTCGCATGTAGCGTTAAATCAACAAAAATGCGTCAAAAACCTGTAGAATAAGTAGATAACCTGTCAATAATACCCACAAGGGGAGTTAGACAGTATTGATAAATAGAAAGATTAATCATAAAACACGTAAAAATTATAGTATTCCTTAATGCTTTTTACATATGTAATGATTTTCATTTAAAAAAACCCCAAAAAACATGATCTTATTTTCGTTATCAACTTTGCGTGACAATTTACACAAATCAGCTTCTGTAATAAGTCACATTACCATGGTCGAATTAATTTTTAATGGTGTACACTGAAGGGTTCGAAAGCAGGAACTCGTTGTTTGGGCGGCATTGAAATTTTTACATGATATTGTGGTGCTGGATACTTGCAAAAAATCTGTTTTCGAACCCTTCAGTGTACACCATTAAAAATTAATTCGCCCCATAATTTGACCATGGTAATGTGACTTATTACAGCAGCCAATTGTCAAGCAAAGTTAAGTTGAGAACAAAAATAAGACCATGTTTTATGAGTTTTTTTAATGAAAATCATGACATATGTAAAAAGCATGATTTTTACATGTACTGTTCTATGATTAATATACTAATTTTACAGGTTTTTGACGCATTTTTGTTGATTTAACGCTACATGCGAGTCGGCGTAAACAGATTACTTATACACAAAAAACATGTGTGAAATGTTAACAAATGAAGGTTTCGAAAAGAGGTGAGGTTCGAAAAGAGGTACATTCAAAGGAAAAACATACTTAAAGATCACAGTTTTACTGTAAAATTGTCATGTAAAAACTAAGCATATTCATGTACATTTATGAAGTACCCAGAGCCAAGAATGGTCAATTAAGCAGTAGATAACTTCTTGATTCTGGTTTCTCTATTGATCCTCATTTTCACAAAATGCAACAAATATGCGCAAGTGGCAACAATTGTTTGAAAGTGGCAATAAAAGAGCCCTGGTGTGCTTATCTGTACAAGAAGGAAACTCATCCAAAGTTAAGCATACTAGGACACCAAAGTGCTTGCAAACAAGCCCCAAGGGATTTGTTTGTTATCAGATCAGAGCACTTATAAGCCTTTTGTTTCAGTGGAGAGTTGAATGATGTGAACAATTATCTATGACATTATCTGGTTTCTGCTTGGTTAGGCACACACTTGCACTCTCCATTAAAATTGAGACAGCTTTATTGATTTTTGTATTCTTATTACTAGCGATCATTTGGTAATGTTTTAGCGTACTGTATGCTGATGTTCAGAGTTTGAAATGTAAATAAGTGTAACTGAAAGTATTTATTTTTTTAACTGTAACACACTTGTCTGTTCTTGATCGTGATGAATTTTGACATGAATAAGGGGCATACAGTTGTTATTCCAACAAGTGCGGATGTATGTATTGTTTGGCAGGAGAATCATCACATGTAATGATTTTAGAAATTATCGTACATTTCTACGATGTTACACAACTGTCAGAAATATTGACAATGTAAGGTAGAAAACAAAAAAATCTGATTTATTATATATGAACATGTTTTTTTCAAAGTGATTAAACATGTTGTTTTATGACATAATGGTAGTTTTTCAGTATAAAATTTACCGGTATTTCATTTTGTTTCTATATATAGTGGGGTGGGAGTGACTTGACCTTGTGCCATAACCTGTGGTACATTTTAATTAATTTTTATTAATACTTAAAAAAAGTGCACATTAAAAAATTTTTTCTTCATTTTTACAGAATCCGGGTCGTTTGGCCCTAATACCTGGTTGCCGTTGAGTCGTTTCGCCCTAATTCCCGGGTCGTTTCGCCCTAGTTTTTATGTACACAGCAATTCAAAAGGATTTATCTTTAGAATGTCACAAGCTGAATTCATACTTCCCTTTGAACTATGACAACAATGTTTTGGGAAAAGGGGATAATACGAAGCACGTATCTGGCAAACTACTGTATTGTTTCTTTCAATATTTACCATATAATTTACACACAACAATGTGTCTAATATTCTATATAGTCTAGGGTAAACAAGTCACGGATACATACAAAACGAACAAAATCACAATTGACGTCTCTTTCATAGGTGTATTTCACGGGTAATATATCCGTGTGTAAGAGGTGTGAAAGGTGTTATATACAACGTAGTTTAATTAATTATTTAATTAAAGATGATTGGTATGTTAATTAATCGTAATTCAAACTAAAATAAGGGCGAAACAACCCACTTATGAGGGCGAAACGACCCAGGGCAAAATGACTCAGGGTTCCCTAGGGCGAACAGATTTTAGGGCGAAACGACCTGAGACCATTTTTACATGAAGAGATTTTTAACCCTTTGCATGCTGGGAAATTTGTCGTCTGCTAAAATGTCGTCTGCTGAATTTCTAAAATTAGCATTTTCTTAATTTTTTTTCAAAGAATACTATCAGAATAGCAAACAGTTTGGATCCTGATGAGACGCCATGTTCTGTGGCGTCTCATCTGGATCTAAACTGTTTGCAAAGGCCTTCAAAATTCGGTTCCAGCGCTGAAAGGGTTAAAAGACTCTGACTTACAAGAGTGCTTGGATTCAGTGCGAAGAAGAATTTTCTTGATTATTTGGCACGAGAATTAATGTTATTTCTCTCACAATTTAGTGACATGCCTTTACCATTGACTTTCAAACATGTATACCCAAAAATGTAAAAAACAAAACAAAAAGATTCCTTCATAAAAGGCTGATTCCCTTGGTGGAAGCCTTTTTAATATCAATTCATCTGCTCTGTTGAATATTGTCTAACTTAAAATGAAGTTGATGTCAAGGTCTGAATGAGCTCAGGTGTTATGAGTGTTCTGAGTGTTTGATGAAAATATCAAAGCTAATTAGTAAGTAATATTGATGTGGTCGAATGTTCAAATTAGGATTAGACAAGAATATTGTCTTTCTGAATGAGTCCTGAAGAAAGTCAATCTTACGGTCAAAATGAGGTTAAGCGATGCTAGGGTTTAATCAAAGGTGAGTAGCACGAAACCAGCTGCAGCCTGGCAACATAGGTATAAAAGTAAAAAAAAAAAATATACATATTTTTTTTGGAGGCGGGAATTTTCAGCTGAAACAGGGGAAAAAAGTATACTTTTTTCATGGGAGAAGCCGCCGATAATCGGTGGTAAAAAGTGCAAATCGAGGGCCCTGGTTCTTATATAACAAAATGACAATTTAGCGTGTTCAGTCATATAACTACATTTGTTGTATAGCTGTGGCATATTTTCAATAACGCATGTGTTTTATTAGTGTATATTAGTGTATATTTCAGGACATGTTATACTAATTATTATTTTTATAATTAATGAAACTAGTTCTACTCTGGAAATGTAATTTATTAATAATTTATAAAACTTCAAAATATACTTTTCTGTATAATAATGTGGATTTCTAATACAATTGCAAAGTACGAGTTTAATGCGAAGTACGGGTTAAATGGGGCAGGGTGGGATCTTGGTGCTAAAGGGAGCTGCAGCGCCCTCCTGTAGGCCAACCGGGAACACTACAAATGTAATTTGTGGGGGACACAAACAATATCTTTGTTTGGGCCTAACTGTCCAAGTTGGCTGGTGTGTGGGCAGTTGTAGACTCACTACAGTCAGTGTATACTCCTTAGGCTTTAGCCTTAGACAAACATTGGAGTACTCTTAAGTGTCAATTATAACTACAAGTGTAGGGTTACCATGTGTATGTAAGTGATTGATTACAATTTATAATTTACATGGACTGTGCTGATACAAAGTGTCTGTATTACTTAAGCTGAATTTGAATTATTAAATAATGTTTGTAATATAATTGTTTGTAGGCCAAAAAAGATATTGAGTTCTGATATGCAAGAATGATTGGTTAACTGTCTATATATACACATGTAGTTTAAAATTGAAATTTTAATTTGTAGGATATGTTAAAGGTTAGCGTAAGTAATATTTGTTGTCAAGACAAAGGTATTTTATAGTACTATATAAAAAATATTACCATTATACAAATATGCATTTTTATCCAAAGCAAAGCACCCGCATAAAATGTATTCATCAACTTTTACTTGACTTACAGTACAGCCAAAGCGGAACAAACGTATTTCGCGATCCTCGGCGGCAAGGCGAAACGAGTCGATGCCGCGTCAGTCGTTGAAGCCGTGTCAGTATGCGGCGGCAAGTCGCATTTCGTCGCGAAACTTCGCATCTGTCCGCCGAGGCATGCCGCAATCCGCGACATAATGCCTAGTCGATGCGCATCATGAAATAAAAAATCTTTTTAAAAATTATTAGTTACATGTAGTTAACAAATTTTGAAAGAACAATTATAATAATAATTAAAATCATAATAAATTTATTGTGCGCCGATTGTATTAGCATATACATGTAAGCATAGCAGTGCTCCAGCTAGAATTTGAAAAGGGCAGGGTGGCTTTTTTGTCAAAAGGGCACTTTCGACGCGCAGTATTTTGTGAAAAGGGCACTTTCGACGCGCAGTATTTTGTGAAAAGGGCACGTTCGAGCGCGCGGGTGTTTCTGGAATGCATTTATTTGCATGTTAATTTATATGTTATAAATAATTGTATTATTCCCATTATTATTAAACCATTCAAATATAATGTCTACAATGAGGATTAAACTAATTACAATGTAATAAGAGATTTATGAATTATCATATGTAAAAAAAAAAAAAAAAAATTTTTTTTTTTTTGAGGGGGGGGGGGGGCAGGGCGGAGGTTCGGGGGGGCAGGGCGGAGGTTCGGGAGGGCAGGGCGCGGCGCCCTTCGATTTAGGCCTAGCTGGAGCACTGCATAGTTAATGTGTCTGGCCAATTATTAAGTTTGTTTCCCGCCCGTAGCGTATGTATTTCACACATAAACAAGGTCACGTAACTATGTTTTCGCACATACTAGTGGTCAAGGCTCCAGCTTTTGGTGGATTTATAAATTAATTGCATGTTGATTCCGCTATTATATTTTAGCTGAGAAAATTAGCAGTTTGAAGCCACATCAATAATCAAGACGGTGACGACGTATTTGTAGTTTTGTTAATTATCAGCTTATTATAACTATTGTTTGAATATGCGTATAAAAACACGTTTTATTTTGTTCATATTATACAGTTAATATCGCTACTAATTACCCGATAATCCCGTATATTCCAGTTTTAAAGCAAATGCTGGTAAATATTTACAATACACAAACATTCTCGATATTTCCTTAAGTATCAAATACATTTTGACATTTGTTACTATTTATAGAGGTGATGAAATAACGTCTAATCGGGGCGTTTTTTTTTTTCTCCACTGAACACGCGATTTACTCCTGACGTGATGTTCATGTATTTATACAACATACACCCAAACTTTCCAAACAACGTTCTATATGTCTGCATAATTTTCGCGCGCTTTTTATGAAACAAAGGATATTTTAGCACTGTTTATTTGACGCTAGAATTTGCCAAAGGACGCGTTAGCATTAAAATTCGGAAGTGTGTTTCGGATTACAAATTTAATAATGATAATCGAACGAAACATAAACAGTTTTCGCGTAATTAATTCTACGCTACACATACATGTACAGGGGTTTTTTTTAGAGAAAGGGGAAGACGCTGGACGCTGGGTGAAAGGGGAAAAAAGAGTGCGAAAGAGACATATTAGGGGAAAAAATAAAAACTGTTCATTTCAATGTCTATAACTCATCAAAAGAGGCTTGTCTCCATCCTTTTTGTTCTAAAACACATTTAACACGTATTAAAGTCAAAGTCCTTAATTAAGTTGCAGGTGTAGATCTTATTATGGGAAATGTTTTCAACTATATTTCTGTACTTGGGCCGGGGGACGATGTCAATTTTGTGATTTCAATTTCATGATGAATGGGTTGACGATCTTGATCTGCTACAGTATTGGAAGGGAAAGGAGCAGCAGCTGCCGATTGTCTACTTTCACTTTCACAATGTTCGATGTTGATTACCTCAGAATCCTGATGGGTTATAACGGTTTTCGATGATTCTTTCTTAAAAAATGCCTCGATGCGTTCAGTATCTTCCGAGTCCGAATGTTTTATTTTGTTTGTGTGTAAGAACGCCAATTGTGAGACATTTTTTTCTGTTTTCACGTTTATATCTTGGCTTGCACATAGCCCGGATGAAAATTCGACTGGTTTCTGGTAATTTATTGACGAAACACCCTTCTCGCGCAAGGCCGGTATCCAGTTAAATAGTCACATGATTATTACGATTAGTTGCCCAGTTTACATAACGTTATTTAAGAGCTATATTTAGAATAACTGGGATTCCCAGATTTTTTGTGTTCGTCTGGAGAGAAAGAGAAAGATCGTTGTACATGGTGCAAATTGGATAATTGTCGAATGCCCAAAGGAAAAATAAACATTTCTTTGAGAGAAAATATTATATTTTGGTGAAAAATGATATTTTTGGTGGGGAAATTGTATTTTGAGGGGAAAAATTCTGGTAGGGGAAGACGCTGAATATCGGCGTCACTTTCTTAGTAAAAAAAAACCCTGATGTATGTACATGTAGGTGGATATCTTTTCACTCGATCCGCCGCGTACGTATGCGGCGGATTTACTCCGCGAAAGTACGCGAGGTTAATTCAGACTCGGGGTCGTTGCGCGGATCGATGCTGAGTGCCACGGCGATACGCCGCGTGAACACACGATTCGGCCGCCGCGGACTAATAATCTGGCCGTGGCGTAGCCGCGGATTATGTTTGTGCCGCTTTGGCTGTACTGTATAAAACTGTAACTGTAACCAAGTTCCCCGTGCTGAAATGAATATGGTGTACACTTAGAACCTGGGAGGTTACGGGTTCGATCCCAAATGTGGGAGCGTTCTTTTTATCTCCCCCAACGACACCAAATACTGGTTCTTGACCCTTGAAACAGACTCCAGAGCTTTGCAATAAGCCTGAGGCTTTGATTATGCAATTGAGCTAAAATAAACAGGTTTAAACTACATGTAACACTGTAACGATTACCAGTTGTTGATCCACAGGTTCTCTCAGATACATGTAGAGACTGATAATATTTGTATTCCTGGACTCATAAAAATTATAGCGATATGCCTGTCAGGATATGTATGAGGTTCATTCAATATGACAGGTTTCGTCCTGACATCAATAATTCTATCTACAGAGCTTGTATACTTGCTAGGATGATGCCTTTGAATTCTAGCAATAAACCAGCATCACCTGAGGTCATTAGAGCTTGTATACTTGCAAGGATGATGCCTTTGAATTCTAGCAATAAACCAGCATCACCTGAGGTCATTAGAGCTTGAATACTTGCTAGGATGATGCCTTTGAATTCTAGCAATAAACCAGCATCACCTGAGGTCATTAGAGCTTGTATACTTGCTAGGATGTTGCCTTTGAATTCTATCAATAAACCAGCATCACCTGAGGTCATTTTGACCTTGACATTAACCATTTTTAATTCCCCCAACAGGCAGCATATAGGTTTCACACTGTCCGTCGGTCGGTCTGTCCGTCCATCATACTTTTCGTGTCCGCTCTCTAATTCAAGTACTCATCCAATTTTCACCAAACTTCATGAGAAGTTGTATCTAGATAATGTCTAGGCCAAGTTCGAACATGGGTCATGCCGAACCTAAATCTCACATCACCGCGTTTCGGCCAACGTGACAAATCGCGGTGATTCGCTGATTCATTGCGATTCGCTGCGATAACACTCTACAGGTGATTCGCAGTGATTCTGTCGTGATTTCACCCTGACCTTTCGCGATAAAGATCAGCTGTAGAATCATCACGAAACATTGTCATTCGCTGTGACTACTAGATTTAAATTTCACCTTATTAACTAATGTCAACATTATTGACGATCACATTAGATCGCGAAAATGTATTCCAATATGAAAGTAAACACCCTACATACTGAATGTCAAATCCTGATTTCCAAACAAGATCTTTATTTGTTAAAATAACAATTGTACAGTACAGTTTACGCAAAACCTTTTGTTTACCAAGTTTGTCTGCATCCACAACGAGTATTCACTCCGCATCATGCCGAGGCACTCGGCAATATTTGGCATACGGTATATAAGAAACATAAACAGATAATACCTGGATATTTTTTTACTTCTACGCGATTGTTTTAACATTTCGTCAGCTTTTCTGCATACTTCATACAATTACCATGGGATGTCATCCGTCAAAACAATGATTTCCTATGTCAGTAGAAATCGAAGAAATTTACACAGTTTAATCTTAGAAACGAGACTTAAATTGCTTTAAACGTCAAAAAAACGATATCTATAAGCATAATAGTTTCTAAAATACGCAGACGACACAGATATAAGTAATGTCTACTGATTGAATAAGTAATGTCTACTGATTGAATAAATTCAAATGTTTTTTTTTTAGCTTACCTGAGCACAACGTGCTCATGGTGAGCTTTTGTGATCCTTTTTTGTCCATCGTGCGTCGTGCGCCGTCAACATTTGCCTTGTTAACTCTCTAGAGGCCACATTCATTGTCCAATCTTCATGAAATTTGGTTAGAAGATTGGTCTCAATGATATCTTGGATGAGATCGAAAATGGTTACGTTTGCTTGAAAAACATGGCTGCCACGGGGCGGGGCATTTTTCCTTTTATGGCTATAGTAAAATCTTGTTTACTCTTTAGAGGCCACATTTATTGTCTGATCTTCATGAAAATTGATCAGAAGATTCATCCCAATAATATCTTGGAAGAGTTTGAAAATGATGTTGGTTGGTTGAAAAACATGGCCGCCAAGGGGCGGGGCATTTTTCCTTATAATTGGATATAGTAAAATCTTGTTAACACTCTAGAGGCCATATTTATTTTCTGATCTTCATGAAACTTGCTCAGAAGATTTGTCCCAATGATATCTTGGATGAGTTCAGAAATGGTAACCTTTGCTTGAAAAACATGGCTGCCAAGGGGCGGGGCATTTTTCCTTATATGGCTATATATGGCTATATAGTAAAATCTTGTTATATATGGCTATTGTAAAATCTTGTTAACACTCTAGAGGCAACATTTATTGTCCAATCTTCATGAAACTTGGTCAGAAGTATTATCCCAATAATATCTTGGACTAGTTCAAAAAGGATGCCGGTTGATTGAAAAACATGGCCGCCAGGGTTCGGGGCATTTTTTCTTATATGGCTATAGTAAAACCTTGTTTTCGCTCTAGAGGACACATTTAATTTCCGATCTTCATGAAACTTGGTCAGAAGATCAGTGGCCCAGATAATTATTTGGGAAATAGGGTTTTCACCCTTTGATTTTGAAAAATAGGGTGATTTCATTCTTGAAATAGGGTGAACTGAGTTATAAAACGACGAAGTCAGATTGAAAACGCATGTATGTCGTCGTAAATTATTTGGTCAGACTCTTTATTTTACTATGAAATCTAGTCCGCAGAGCGTTTTATTTAGTTTGACTGTTTCTTGCTCAAACATCCAGGTGCTTGCTGAATGAAAGCATCGCCTCGTTACGATAATACTTCAAAAGAGAAAATACCGAAGATGAGAAAAGCATTTTCGATCGAAGCCATTGTATTGTACGCATCCCATTTGACGAGTTTGCGTAAAAGTCAAATTGGTTGCGTTTTCAATACGCATGATATTGTATTTCTTTGCTTTTTTAAACATTTTAATAGGGTAAAAGACGCAGATACGCAGCTTATCTGGGGCACTGGAAGATTTGTCCCAATAATATCTTGTTATCTCAGGTGAGCGACTTTGGGCCTTTCAGGCCCAGTTATGCCTGAATGTTGCTGACTGATCCCACAACTGGATTTCTCGATCGGGCAAGTACTGTAAAACCATTAAATTTCGTGTGGTACAAATTTTCGTGGATTTCGTTGGTCAGCTGAACCACAAATTCAAGTATCAACGATTATTTATACATTTTTAACCCAAAATCGGTCATTTCCGAATGTCATATCCGATTTTTGATTAAGATATGCTAGTTTTACAATGTGTTGTTTTCTTGATACGTGTTTATGTATTTAAAGTGTACATAAACGATTGTTTCCTTTTACGTGACGTCGTCATATTAACAGTTTGCAGATTTATCACATATGTCAATTAGTGCCAATTAGAGTTAAAAGAGACATAATGGTTTTCACACGTGTAATTTGGGGACCTTATTACTCAATTGTTACTACTAGGGGACCGATTGCGCTGAGAATTGCAAATATTAATGTCAAAACAACATTGATGGCAATTAGCGAGTGGGGACCCACAAGTGCGCCGCTTTATCACTCATCGGCAAAAATGTCATGCTTCAGTGCGCATTAACCTCAAGTCTTGCTGTCAGCACAGATAAGCAGATTATGCTTTGTTAATTATTACTCTGGTTGTTTTAATAAAAGTTTAAATATTATGACGGTCAGTCTTCCTCGAAAATTTTAAATCCACGAAATTACGTGTCAACGAATTAGTTGTTTATTATTAAACCACGAAATTTCATACCGACGAATTTCTATACATTTACAGTAATTTGGATATCTTTTTGTTGACCCACACACAATTTGAGTAGGCGAGTGGAATTTACTATTGATGTTAAAATATTTGATAAATACATGGAGATAGTACTTAAGTAAAGATAGTTAATTTGCTATTTCATGTTTGGCAGCTTGTTGAGATTTATCAATTCTCTTGTGTGGGTTGAAACATTCAATGTGAAATGCAGCACATTTGGTTAAATTGTAAAAAAAGCATGTCTGTTGTTGAATTGATATTTGATCAACCAATCAGACAAAAACTAATCTGTACAATTGTTGTTACATGTACCGCTGCAAACGTCTTCATTTCTTCACTAAATACCTCTTATTCCCAAATATCTTGAAATCAAAGCATCCGTTATGGGATTGGATTTAGAAAAAAATATACATGACATGCCATAATGGGAATACATGTATAATGATCACAAAAGTCATCAATAAAAATAAAAACCAGTCAAAATGGTGTAGGCTGTAGACCTGTACAAAAGGACTTGAAGCATCAAATATTATCTGGGGGCTGAAGAAAAACATTGTAACTCAGTTCTATAAATGAACATGACGAAATATGCATGTACTGGAATTAAATTACTACCGCGTGAAATTGTTAACAATTATAATTATTGTTTTCACAATTTACTTGCCATAAGTAATTAATTGGTCACTATTTACATTAAACTTTTTGTGAGTAACAATTGTACCGGTAAACATTATATTAACACTAATTGTTAACAGTAAAAAGGTGTGTATGATGCGCAAAATGGTCTTTAATGTAGTTTTTAATTTACATGTTACCGGCATTCTCATAACCGATTGGACAGTGAACTTAACAACAGTTTTCTCGTCATTACATGACAAGATTTTGTGATACAGTTATAACGTAAATCACCAAATAATCGAATTATTAAAAAAAACTCTGCTCGCAGTTAAAAATGTGACCAATTAAGAGATAAGCCATGTGGATTATCGACCTAAACTTGCGGTTGTCATAATCCCTTTGGTCCTTTCCGATAAGGGTGTTATCTGTGTATTCATGTTGATGTTGCTGGCGATTTATACCTATCCTTTTTTTCAATCGCCATTTTCATGGAAATCTTATTTTTGCTCGCCAACCAGTAATTGCAATCACCAAATGTGAGTTTGGGGATCGGTGACGTTAACATAGTATATATATATACATATATATATATATATATATATACACTATGCGACCCGTGATTTTTGCCTAATTTGCGAAGTCAAGGCGGGCATTTTGCTTTTTGGGTGGAAAATCACCGCGATTTCACGTGACTCGTCACTCCGACGTCATGCGAGAGCAAGATAATCTTCGCGCTAAATCCCCTCAATGTTGTGGTGATTCGCTGCGATTCGCCGCAATTCGCCGTGATAGCAGTGGATATCGTTGACATCGATGATTCGCCAATTCGTGCATATAAACTGAATCGTATCGATAACTGTATACATAACGCTTTTCTAATGTTCACAATTATCAAATAATCCAACATAATTGCAACATCACTTCCGAAAAATAATCTTAAACATTTATGTCGGTAAATATGTTTGAGAATTTCATTATAAATTAAGCACAACTATATGACTACGCCATTTTTCAGAAGTGTAAAGAGTAAAGTGCATAATGTGGAACACAGCTTTCGTTGGACGAGCGTATTTAAATTTAGATCGAATGCAATACGATCTTACAAAAAACTTTTTTTGCGTCATACGCCTTCATGTAAAAAACGTTTTCCTCCTGGAAATTGTGCTATTAATGCATAATTAAAACATTTTTTCGCCACGTAAAGCGTTGTAAAAAATTAATATACAATTCAAAACAATTATACCATAAGAATAAATGTTCCGTTAAATTCCCAATTGAGAATTATAATTTATAATCCGAAACACACTTCTGGTGTTTTAATGTTAGCACGATGTTCACAAATGCTTCCAATATAGCCATCATGTATATTTCCCGACAAAAGAGCGGGAAAATTTACGGCAATGTACAAGGTCAAGGTAAAGAGTGTGCAAGTATTGATTTTTTATACAAACTGCGCAGCGCAGAGAACATTGAATTCTGTTGATTTCGGTTAAATGTTTCTTTGGTATTAAAACAGTTATATCGCCAAAAATTTGATATTTCTTTTAAAGTCATATCAAATCAAACACGCCGTATCCGTATCGTTATTGTGCGAAGTAAAACATAATACCTTGACGTGTATAGTTTTTTTGTTGTGAGAGACCATCTGAGTAAACGCCGAAAAATATACAAACTGTTATTTTTGTCAATGCCCTTTGATCCATTATTGCACTTAACTGGCAGCGCCATCTTGTTGTTTCTGTGATTGTCACATCTTTTCACAGTTTGAACATGTACAAAGAGTGCCAATTAGACACTAGAATAAACACTATCACCCGCTGGACAGTACACAATAAATAATCAAATGTTGAGGTTTTTTATTTTGGACGTGAAAACCCAGAGATATGCATGTACATTATACATCATCATATTTATTTAACTTTGCGAATGCTAAGTGCTACAATGACTTACTCGTGTTTTTTTTCAGCAAAACAAACACAATGTTTAATGGCTTTAATATATAGGCAATGATGTAATAACAACATAATATATAACACGATATCATAATAACATGTACTTAAAAATAGAACAGTAATGTATTTCCGATTTCTGGCTTATCAAGCATTGTGAATGTATGTACAACGCTCGGAAAGTAATGCGAGTAACACGAGTTATCCGCATTGGAGCCTGAAACAGAAAATAAATAAGTATAGCATCCAAATAATTAGACGTAAGCTACCGATTACATTTAAACTTTAAATGAAAGTGTTACTTAAACATTTTTCCGTGCCTTAAGGCGCGAATATTTTGCTAAACACTGTTAACAAAAGGGCTACACATAATAATTCTTAATGAAATGCAAAAATAAGTATTAACATAATTAATAACGTCAATAAACACACACGGTTAGATCAAAGTTTAAAAGGAAAACTTATATCATATGTCTCGTAAATTACCAAATTATTAGTTTCGTCTAAATCAAATACCATGTATAGAGAAACAAGGTATTTATAACCGACCAATGACGAAACACTATGCAACTTTCAATTTACACAGTGCTACGCTACATGTATATGGCAACAAAATGGAATTTGAACAGTGGTAGTGTATTCGGGCCTGGAATATAATTGATTGTAAGTGTTAATAAACATTCTACTAATGCAATTACATGTACTTAAATAATGTTTACATGTTATGTTCAATAATTATTGCATGATCATTCTGCGCTGTTATATTAATTTGGAGCCGTTAAAGCTTCCGACATTACTTCATCAAGTTCATGTCAGAACAGGAGTATTTAAGTTAATACGCCCATTGTATATAACAACGACAAAAGCTTTATTATTGCAATGTATAATGTAAGTGTATACATATATGTTACATGTAATGTACATGTAGTGTAACCCTCAACGTAAATCGCTTAAAAAGGGGAATCACGGCGGTACGCGGTGATTTGCGCTGATTCGCGCTGATTGCGCAACAGCGAGATACATCGCGCGACGGTCGCCGAGACATCACCCAAATTTTCTTGTCGCTCGGAAACACTGCGATTTGTCACGTTGCATCGATTGCGGTGATGCGAGAATTGCGGCAAAAATCACGGGTCGCGTAGTGTATATATATATATGCATCTCTTGCTTGAACAATGTTTGTTCGATGGCAAGTAAATTGTTTTAACACTTAAATTTTGTTCTTCATGTACTAATGCTTGTGTGCAGGCTTATTAGGTATGACACTGTCTGCTTTAATGTTATTTTTTGTTTTGAGAAAGTCCCTTTTTAGGGAAAGTCCAATTTGGGTGAAAAGTGTCTTCCCTGATTAAACAATGCAGACTGCACAGACTAATCTGGGAGAACTCTTTACACTCATGCATTAAGTTCCGTTTTCCAAGAGCAATAAGTGCTCATAATGAAGTGTTGGGCACAATGCCCTTTATGAGTTGATGAAACTCGGTCAGGTTACGTAATAAGTGTCCATTGTTGATATACTTATATCTGATACTATCAAGAGATATCTGAAATACTGATCATGAGCATAGTTTATCAGGTGTTGATTTCTCTCTTTTGTTTTAGAATAACTGTTTCAAATGGACTTGTTGACAGCTTGGTCACATAGATTCAAAAAGTTATGTTTGTATTATGTTGAAACGAGCAAATTAACACCCCTGACTAAGGCAGATGTTAAATATAAAAGTAAATATTTGGTTACTTATTATAATATTTAATAAATATCAAACAAATAATTTTAAACTACCTTGCATATTTAACACCCTTTTGGATGTAGTGATAGCTATTTAGTCATTGCACTTTTCACCAGGGTTCAAACCGCAGGGCTGTCACAATGTTTTATTAACCCTTTTCATTTTTGTTTAAATTATTTAAAACTATTTAAAATATTTATTTAATGACACTTGTAAAAATATTTGGAAAAATCTGTGAAAGTCCCTTTAAGTCCCTGGTATGTCTATTAATAATTATTAAGCATTCCAGAGTGTTGTTAAACAATGTTTTTAAAGTTGATAAAAATTTCAATTTAAGCAAATTCTTAAGTAAATGTGTGTTTGTTTATATGCTCCCCGAAATAAATTCTGGCGGAGCATATAGTTGCCAGTTTGTCCTGTCTTACTTACTTACATGTACTTACATGTACTTCCTTACTTCCGTCACACTTTTGCTACCATTTCTCATACCTCCTTCAATACTTTACCAATCGCTTTCATACTTGGCATGTAGGTACCTTGCATGGACGTCTACCTTTTGATGAGGTTTGAGGTCACTGGGGTCAAGGTCAAGGTCACTGAGGCTAATAATAGACTTTCTTCCGTCACACTTTTGCTACCGTTTCTCATAGAGCCTTCAATACTTTACCAATCGCTTTCATATTTGGCATGTAGGTACATGTACCTTGCATGGACCTCTACCTTTTGATGAGGTTTGAGGTCACTGGGTCAAGGTCACCAAGGCTAATAATAGATTTTTAAGGTGTTAATTAACACATACATAGACAAAGCGCACCATGGGGGAGACTCCATCAGTTTCACTGATATTTATACCCCCATTACTGGTAATGGGAGCTATATAGGAGTCACTTTGTCGGTCTGTCTGTCTGTCTGTCGATCTGTCTGTCGGTCTGTCTGTCGCGAAAATTTCATCCGATCTTCACCAAACTCGGTCAGAAGTTGTATCTAGATGATGTCAAGGTTCAGTTTAAATATGGGTCATGTCGGGTTAAAAAAGGAGGTCACAGGGTCACTTAGAGCGTTTAAAACCGAAAGTTTGTCCGGACCATAACTATGTCATTTATTGTTAAATTTTAAAATCATTTGGCAAATTTGGTCACCATCATGGGGCGGTGTGTGGCGCGAAACAATTACGTCAATATCTCGAAGGTCAAGGTCACACTTTGAGTTCAAAGATTAAAAATGGCAATAAATGAGCTTGTCTGGGCAATAACTTTGTCGTTCATTGTGAGATTTTAAAATCATTTGGCACATTTGTTCACCATCATTGGACGGTGTGTCGCGCGAAAGAATTACGTCAATATCTCCAAGGTCAAGGTCACACTTTGAGTTCAGAGATCAAAAATGGCCATAAATGAGCTTGCCCGGGCCATAACTATGTCATTCATTGTGAGATTATAAAATCATTTGGCATATTTGTTCACCATCATTGGACGGTGTGTCGTGGGAAAGAATTACGTCGATATCTCCAAGGTTAAGGTCACACTTTGAGTTCAAAGGTTAAAAATGGCCATAAATGACCTTGTCCGGGCCATAACTTTGTTGTTCATTGTGATATTTTAAAATCATTTGGCACATTTGTTCACCATTATTGGACGGTGTGTCGCGCGAAAGAATTACGTTTATTTCTGCAAAGTCAAGGTCACACTGTGAGTTCAAAGGTCAAAAATGGCCATAAATGATCTTGTCAGGGCCAAAACTATGTCATTAATTGTGAGATTTTAAAAATACCTGGTACATTTGTTCACAATCATTGGACGATGTGTCATGCGAAAAAATTATGTCGATAAGTCCAAGGTCAAGGTCACACTCGGAGTTCAAAAGTAAAAAAATGGCCATAAATTTGGACGGCATGTCATGCGAAAGAATTCAAGAGTTCAAAGGTCGAAATGGCCATAAATTATAATGACATTATAATTCTTAAAAGTCGCCATAAATTGGATTCTCTTGTTTTGTGAAGACAGCATGCAAAATAGTCTGTGTCAATGCGGCACGTGGGGGTATACGTCACGTCTGTGACAAAGCTCTAGTCTTGTTTACCATGTAAGCAACCTTCATAAAATGATCAATTTGTTTATAATTTCAAATTCATCCCGCTGCAATTCTTATTAGTTACATTACCAAACAAAAAATAATCGTGTTTCGTGTTTACGCCCTTGTTAATTATAATAGATTACAAACGATATGGAATGATCGAATGAGAGCTGTAAATGTGCTGATAATAAAAGTGATTTATTATGTTCACAAGTTTATCATTATTTCGATAACAAACACAGTTCAACAGTGTGAATGACTGTATTGAAATAACTGTGTATCGTATGTGTTAATTAAACTGGCATTAACTGGGATATAAAAATTGTCTCATGCATAGGTAATGGATTAAACTGCTTATTTGCAATGAGAATTGTTGAATATTTTAAGGTCATATACAGTGCTTGTTTGTAGAGTATTTTTTGGACTGAGGTTATAGATTTACTGTGAGTTTGAGTTTGATTCAAAGATTTATAGATTAACTTTAAACTTCTTAAAATAATTTGATTAACTAGTTACATGTAAATGTTTTCTTTTAATGTATTTGTATTTTTTTTAAAGTAAAAAACAATGTATGTATTTAGAAACCATGCAATAAATGATATGACTGTATTTGTATGTAAAAACATGTGCAGAAGTTTACGTGATTTACACATGTTTAATAAATTGTTTTGTTGCATGGATTATATAATTATAATGAGATGTTTAAGAAATGATAATATGATTTTATTTTTCAGGAAATCACGCAAACTCCCTGAAATCAGATATCCATGCCTTTAATGACTTTGGAAGATGAAAGGACTCATACATTGTCAACCGTGTAAACATTAGTGGTGTAATCGGTGTAAATTTGACATTGTCAACCGTGTAAACATTAGTGATGTAATCGGTGTAAATATGGTTGATGAACTCAAATATAGCATGTGAATGACCTTATGAACTCATACATTGTAAACCGTGTAAACATTAGTGATGTAATTGGTGTAAATATGATTGATGAACTCAAATATAGCATGTGGATGACATACAGTGTAAACATTAGTGATGTAATCGGTGTAAATATGATTGATGAACTCAAATATAGCATGTGAATGACCTTATTTCATAATATTAACAATCATGTGAATACTGGTCGTGTACGTAATTCCGGCCTGTACGTAAAAAATCGGCCACCTGTGTTTAATCATTTTCATGATCTAAACACACATGTTTTGATAATTTTTAGAATAATCAACTTGAAAACCAACCCTACTCTCAATATTTTGCAAATTAAAGAAGCATTTCACTGTAAACGTCTGCATTAAAATGTCTCAAACATAACACAAGATATTTCTCTCATGGGAAAAGTGACGTCATTAGCCAATGCAAAAAATTATAATTATATAAGAAACAAATATATTTGAAAAAATTATTATTATTTCTCTCTGATAAACTTTTATTAAGGTATTTTTTAATTAATTGTATAAAAACATACATTTAAAACAAAAAAATCAGGACCTAAATATAAACTTTTAATATATGAATTACCTCCCTTGATTTGAATATTAATAGTTTACATGTTGTAAAATTAAATATAAGCGTTTACTAAAAATCGACACTAAAGTCAACTTTTTAAACAAAATGTTTTTACTTTCTTAGCTATGTTAGTAAAATTGATTAAAACTATTGAAAATAAATATTTTTTATGAATTTGCAGTTCCCCATTAACCGTGCAGGCCTGTTATATTTAATAAAATAGGTAGGGGGAGTAACTGGTATAAAAACGTCGCATATATGTTAAGTTTCAAGTCAAAAATTGTGTTTGTGTAAACCTTTATTAATACTCTTAAAATGAGGACATTCGTCTAAAGATATTGCTTTGTAATTGTACCTGCAGATTAAACTGAAAAGTGGCCGATTTTTTAGGTACAATTGCCCTACGAAAATTGATAGTTTATATGTCATTAATTACTGTTCATAAAAGTAACATACACTGATCTAATTCTATTGAAATTTTCATGCTAGGTGAGTTTTGAACCCAGGATTATATATGTGAAGTTTAGTTTCAACCAGTTGCCTAAAACAAAAGATTTTGTTAAAATAGTCCCAAAAGTGGCCGGAATTACGTACCCGACCAGTAGTCTTATTTTCATTTGGCCAAAGTTTGAAGATGCTATTGAACTTACGCGTGGTAATGCACGATTTAGATATGTTTTTTTATGCAGTAAAAAAGAAGTTCCAAAAATGAAACTTGAATTGAAATGGAACCACAAAGTTCCATTTAAGTATGGTAAAATATTCAAAACTGAAGCTCAGGGAATTCAAAGTATAAATTCCGGTCAAAAGTGAAAACACAAACGACAGTAAAAACAACAAAACAACAACACATAAGAATGGGGGGTATGAACAGTTGTTGCATTCCGAAGAAAAGCGGAATTGAAGATGATGAAACAAAGAAGTCAAGTTTTCGTAAGCATCGAAGGCAACTTAGTGCGACTTTCAACATGGCGGTTTTGGGAGAAGAAAAAGAAGAACTTGTAAAAAATAAACTTGATATAAATACAGCGACAGAAGAGGAACTAATGACCTTGCCTGGTATAAACCGTGAAACTGCCAAAAAGATAGTGGATTATCGTAGACAGATCAAGGGGTTTAAGGTGATCGAAGATTTAGCGCTAGTTTCAGGTGTTGGTGCGGTAAAATTGAAAGCGATTCAGCACGAAATATGTCTGAAAACAGACGATGACGGAAAAGGTGACAATTTTGAAGCTTCCTTAAATGGGGTTATTAAAAGGAAAGTAAATCAGTGATTGTTCACTTGAATTCGTCAAATGTGTTCCAGTTGATGAAAGTTAAAGGAATAGGCCAAACTTTGGCTGAAAATATAGTCACGTACAGGGATAAAAAGGGACCATTTACGAACATCGAGGACTTGATAAAGTGAAGGGTATAGGGCCAAATGTTTTAAGTGCAATTAGGCCACAGTTGACATTGGACGAAAACCTTGCTACAGACAGTGTGTCTTATGCTTCATCGAAAAAGTCTTCAAATTTAAATTTCAATACCAGTGCAATACCTAGCAGAACGTCAGACATTTCTTTACATTCTCGCAATAATTCCCATGACCCGGCTGTTGAATTTTCAAAAGGATCTTTAGAAAACTTGGTGGACAAATGGGGGCCATATTCACAAAAACCGTTACGGCCTGCAGTGGAATTCCCAACGTTTAAGTGCAATAATCGTAAAGCTGTTCGCATTGCCTCGTGGAATCTGCAGTGTTGTTCTTCTGAGAAAGCAAATAACCCAGGGGTACAAGATGTCGTGTGTTATGACCATCTTGGAAAATGGGTATGATTAAAACTACTGTAAAATTATGTCTATTGCATGGTCAGCATGAATTTTTGTGGTTAAAAAAAAATGTTATTGTCTGATTTTTTAAAACAAAATGAGGAATTTGCATCTGTCATTTATTGATGAGTTTGTGTTAAATATGCGTTTGTAAATGTGTTGGTCAACCAACAAACCAACAAAAATTAATGCCCCAGGAATAAATTAATGATGATTTTATAGTATTTATTACAAGTTATTGTGCTGAGTCATACAGTGTCACTATATTTCTCTATTAATGTAGTGTAAGTTGTCAGTTGATTCAACTAGCTACATGTAGCTTGTATACAAGCATGTCCAGTTGTTTCAGTGATGAAACATTATTTACCATTTTATAAATATTTTTTTCCATTTGTATCAATTTCAATTTGGCCTTACTACATGTAAGTCTTGAATAGGCACCATCATCAAAACAATTTCTTCAAGATGATGCAATTTTCCCATTGCCAGTTTGGTCGATAAACCGTAAAATCATTTATACTCGTTGGCATGAATTTTGGTGTTTTTTTAATAAAAATTTTTTTTTGAGGACATGTAAATACATGGATTTCTGATTCAGATGTGTGTAAAAAAGAGGAATATGAGACTGTAATTTTGCACGTCTTAAATTTGTTAAATTTGTGGATCGTTCAACCCAAAAAATCCATGAAAATTTATTTCACATGAGTATAATGATATAACAGTAGCCCCAACATGGAAGGTTTGTCCTTTTCCCCAAATCTAGAAAATGCCCTGTATTGATATACAATGCTAAAGATGATTCATAACTGATAATTAGAATTATAAGAAATACGTAAATAAAGAATTATAAGTAATTATTAAATCATGACTTGAACTTCATTAAATTTTAGCCTCTATCTGGCAAAACTGGGCTCCTATGCATGTGCGTAAATTGTCTTTCCAGATTAGTCTGTGAAATCTGCACAGGCTAATCAGGGACAACACTTTTTCTGTTTAACTGAATTGTCCTTCAGAACAGACTTCCGTTACACAAAAAAATCCATTAAAGTGATGTGTGGTACAATATTACTCATTAATATTAGCCTGCGAATGCAAAACATGCATAAAGCCCAGTTTTCCTATAACATAGTTCATTGCATTGTGTTGTAATTATTGACAGATTGAGCATTATAGCTGTACAAGAACTTGCAGACAAGGAGGCCTTGCAAAAGTAACAAAGCACCCTGATATTGAATCTTTATGGTATGGTGTATCTGCATTTGATTCAGGGAATAATTTCTTAAAAATGTGAAATATAACATTGCCTTGGTGATTTTAGAGATTAATTTGGGCAGAAATTTAACCTGGCTCCCTGGTCAAAATGTGTTTGTGCCCCTTAAT